>NC_045558.1:87123791-87423791 GCF_009769535.1 Thamnophis elegans | reverse complement strand
TTCTCATTAATAAACATTGAGAATGACATCGGAGAAAAGTTTCTTTTATGAAAAATAAAAGTTCCTGCCAAATTCAGACAGTTGATTTATGATAGTTAAATACGAATTCAGTTAAACAACAGTTTAACTCAGCATGTTGGCTTGCTGAAATAGTTTGTTCCCTTGACATGTAACACAATCACTTTAATAATAATAGTCATGTTACAAATGGCTTCCATGAACAGGGAAAAGAGAGGTTCTTCTCCTTTCATCATAGTTCCATGCCTGTAACCTATCTGCTGGACTCTGTATACGGGCTTAGTTCTCTTTCAAAATAAATGTGTAGCACTTTGGTGTTTACAACGTATCATTCAGGCAAGTTTTATACCACACTCTTACCTGTATCTCTCCAGACTCCACCGGGTGAGGAAGGAAAAACAACGACAGGGGAATGCTCCACTTTTCTTAACTAGTTCCACATTAAAATAATAAGGCTACTTGGCCTCATTACTGTGACAAAATAGGGCCCACATCCAGATTAACACATTTTATGTCGTCATAATTGTGCTGGCTCAAAGCCTGGAAGATAGTCTGGTAACTGTGCCCTTTGAAGTTTGTGCCATATCTCCACATTGACCTGCTGCAGAGATAATAGCTCCTCCCCTCAATGACTATTAAGATTCTTCGTTCAGTCAGTTGAATACAAGCCCAACTATAACTGTCCTAGCTAATTCATTATAGTTTGCACCAGGTTGTGGGTGATGCAAACTGTACAAACTAAATAATGTAAATAATAGATACGGCTGATTTTCTCATTAGAAAGAATGGAGCAGTTAGTTTGAATCTGGAGAAATGAAATAGAGGATAACATTTTGGGGCTTCTAGTCAAATTGATGAAAGGAAATAATTGGTTTCAAGAATGAAGGACTCTTAAACAATTAAGGCAGCATTACACTAAAATGGTGATGGCAAATGCTATGGCATGTAATTGTTTAATTGATTATATTACACACCATTAAGTCAATTATCACTTTTAGGCCCACATAGATGGATCCTCCAGGATGACCTGTCCTCAACCTTCAAGTCTTCAACAGTGTTCCTACTGCTTCCACCTTGCCCCTGGTTGTCTTTTTCCTTCCACCTTTCCCAGCACCACAGATTTCTCAAGAGAGCTAAATCTCTCTGCATAATGTGTGAAAAACTGTGTGAAAATCCTGATATGAAAGAAGTTGCTTGAAAACCACTGGACAGATCCCATCACTAGTCCACTTTCTTATACAAATGAAACTCTAAAGAGGTGTGGGTCTGGGTGGCTGGCTGGCATTCAGCAACCAAATTGGCTGGGACAATAGTTTCATTTCCTGCCTTCCTGTAGTAACATCCTTTGGAAATAAACACAGTTATCTGGCAGGAAGTTTTTACTTCCTGCTCATTCTGATATCCAGTATAATTTACCCTCACCCATCCATCCCCATGTTGGTGATTCTTTAGCCTGCATAATGGGCCTGTTTCCAAGACACACCGTAATTGGATCATAAGGAGTAGGAGCCAAGGGAATTAAGAATGCTATATATATTCGAAAACTAAGTTAGTTAATGTAAACAATTAACCCAAGGGATTAGTTTTAGGTCCAAACAGATTTGCTCTGTTTTGGAGCTAAAGCAACCTTGATTTACTTGGAAGAATTTCTCTAAGCATCTTGTTTCTGTCATCACTCTTTTCATTCCTAAATGACAAGATGGGGTGGGCCAGGCTGAAAAAGAGCAGAATGGTGGGTAGTGTATAACTCCTTGAATTGGTTGGTGGTACCACGATTAAAAAAATGATTGCTTTCTTCTCCAGATGTCAGGGATTCGGGAAATAGAGATATTATAGTCACTACCCTCCTTTGTCATTTCTGCAGAATTGAAAAAAAAAGATTTATAATGATTTATAGAGAAATTTGAGATCATATGCTGTTAATGTACAAAAATTGATTGGGTGAGAAGATAGCAGGGTCATATGTGTTGTGTGAACATAACTATACTGTTGTGTATTGGCTAAAAGATACAATTGTCAGTCATTCTTCCCCTAAATATATATGGAGATTCTCATCATTCAGTCATGGTTGTCCAAAAGGTACTTTTTCAAGAGGCAACTGGGCCTTCTGCTTTTTCTTTGAAGTAGTTTTGCTTCTCATCCAAGAAGATTCTTCAGCTTGGAAGCTTCTTGGATGAGAAACGAAATGTCTTCAAAGAAAAACCATAAAGTCCAGTTGCCTCTTGAAAAAGCATCTTTGGGATATTCTTCTCCTACTTGAGTAATATCAAAATGTATACATTGTCTTTTTCTTCTTCCTGACATTTTGGTTATTTTTGGCTGTGACTACTAGCATACCTTGCAAGAAGGATTAGAGGACAGGGGAAAACAGCCCTTCATTTTGGCAAGGGAACATCCCTTGTGGGATTAACTAATTAATTTCAAGGTGGGTGGAGTCTTATTATATGATTAGTATACAGAAGTGAAGATTTCCTTTAATTAAACAACATCTCTCTTCAGTAATTGTTTCCTTTGCAAACTCACTTTTTTATTGTTCAATTTAAATGATGTATGAATCCAAAGAAATTGTATTGGTGTTCTCTTTCAGATCTAGATGAAAATATGATATGGTCTGGATTTAGAAGATAAACTGAGATGGACTGGAAGTCTACCTGGCTTTTCCTAGTCTAGCCCAGCTGGAGGCTAGACAGGGAAGTTCCCCAAAACATCCATGGAATAGGCAAAGTACTTCTGAGCTGTTACTAAGAAAGCTGGATAGAGTCATAGAGAGTTATACTCAATGAAGAGAAGGCTTCGCCTTTTGAATATTAATTTCATTAAAAATATATCAATTGAATGTATGAGAAAGCTTCATAATACACATCAAGGAGGTTGGGTCTAGAATATTTGCTCAAAATAAATCCAAAATTCTTCCCCAATAAAAATTATGTGATACCAGTAAGAAGCTAAGAAGGAGAAAAAGCAGAAAGCTGATGTTCCTAGAAGAAAGGACTTGAAAAACAATGTTGTATGTGGGGAGTAAAAGTCCATATTATGCTACTTTCCGGTTTAATGTTTGTAAAAATAAAAGAAATAATCACAATATTTATGTTTACTAATCTAGGTTCTGCATGTTTCCCATCGTCTTTCTTCATTTATGGTTTCAAGAGAACATGGTTTGCAACAAAAAGAAAATAAAAACACCCTGAACAAACCAAATGTTTAAGGGTGGCCCTTCCCAGCCTGGTGCTCTCAAGATGTGCTGACAACAGCTCCCATGCTGGCTGGGGCTGCTGTGAGTTTTTCCAACACATATGGAGGGCATTAAGTTTGTGACGAGGAATAAATGTTTGGAGTGCTTATTTTCACATTGCCAATGTGCCTTGCTCACCCTAACTTGTAAAGCAAGTGTTTCTCATCAGGACAAAGCACCAGTCTGCATTTCATTACTGTGTTTTCTCTCTCCAGGACTATTAATCTTTGAAATGACTAAATGTTTCATTGCAACAATAACCTCCATTTTTCTTTGATATTTAGCACAGTTTCTCCTCCTGGACACATTTTTTTCCTAGTGCTTTCCTGTCCATTGAATTATTATTATTTTTAATCAGAAGGCACTCTGGTAAAGAATGGAGGTATTCTGTTGAAATCATGGCTGTTTACTATTCTTGCATATCTAGCTAGTTTTTAAGTGCCACTTAAAATCTCCTGCTGGATCAGACCAAAGTCCTATTGCCTCAGTAGCCAGTAAGATGCGTATGAAAAACCCAGAGGTTGGTCATAACTCCAAAATCTTCAGCCCATTTGTGTTCCCAAACAATTTGATCCCAACATAGTATGACCCTGACATTGGAATTGCTACAGAGCCATCAAGTTTAATATCTATTGGTAAGCTTATGTTTCATAAATCTAATTCCTGTTCAAACTCAAAGCGTATTTAAAAATATTTCATTTAAAAAGCTTTGTTCCATAATATAAATGGTATTTTAATCACATTTTAATTGTACCTTAATTTGTTTTAGAGTGTGATGACTGCTTTACTGTTGCCTGGTTTGTACGGCATCTTTATTTTGTATTTCATTTTATTTGATTGCATAGTTTAACTCAAATTGTATTGTGAAACTCATTTCTTAGAGCTATTGAGTGGTTAAAAATTACAATAATGTTTTAATTACACTAGTTGTATTTTTAAAAATTCATTAAAACAATGTATTGTTCTATTAGCTTTATTCTTTTGTTGCATCTTCTCTTATTTTTATGCAGCCACACTTTAAGTAAATAGTAACTACTTAAGTAGTTCAGCTTTTATACCTGAGCTTTCTATTTTCCAGTACAATGAGGCAGATACTGTTTTCACAGTCATTTTTACGGGGACATGAAAAAAGCTTCTGGGAAGATTGCATTACTTTTGGCAATCAGGTGTCTCCAGGGCAACAGTGTTGTCAGTGACAAATCCTTTTGAATCCCTCAGCTAATCCTTTGTAGGTGCTTCTGATATGAATACAGGTGGTCATTTTTACCATCATATTTATTTTTGTAGTAAATAGCTAATTGGTTTGATTGTCACCCAACCAATACTTACATATTAATTTTAAACTGAAGATTGTTGCTCAAGATTGTAATAATGAAATTTGCAGTATTTTTTTAAAAAAAATTGAAATTTGAATTTCTAATCAGGAGTTAGAAAAGAGGGATTAGATAGGTGAAACCCCCATCTTTGCTGTTGGAAACCCTTATGTTTTCTTGCACCACTACCTGTAATCAGGATGTAGGGGAAAGGAAATAAACTCCAGAAATTAACTCCATATAAACTCCAGAAATTATCTTTTTGAGACCTGTTACATTCTTACTTTAAGAGGAACACATTTCCTTTTATTTTTTAAAATCTATTTTATTATATCAAAACAAATATACAGAATAACATTAGGAAGATAACACAAGCTGAAGACTAAAACATATGAAGAACGGTTGCAGGAACTGGGTATGTCTAGTTTAATGAAAAGAAAGACTAGGGGAGACGTGATAGCAGTGTTCCAATATCTCAGGGGTTGCCACAAAGAAGAGGGAGTCAAGCTATTCTCCAAAGAAAGAACCTGAGGGTAGAACAAGAAGCAATGGGTGGAAACTAGTCAAGGAGAGAAGCAACTTAGAACTGAGGAGAAATTTCCTGACAGTTAGAACAATCAATCAGTGGAACAGCTTGCCTCCAGAAGCTGTGAATGCTCCAACACTGGAAGTCTTTAAGAAGAAGACGGCGGGGACTTTAGGGCTGGCCATTACCGGGGAAGGAGGGCTCGCTACGTTACAGAGATCCCGCTTTCCGGCCCTATGAGTCCCACTCCAAGACCAGATGGCGCGAGTAATCAGGACCCTGGTCTCAGGCTGCTGTCGCTAAATGCCAGGTCTGTTGTTCACAAGGCTCCCCTCGTCCGGGACTTAAATCTTAGACGAGAGGGCAGACCTGGCATGTATTACTGAAACCTGGCTGGGCCCGGAGGGAGGAGTCCCCCTCGTAGAGATGTGCCCAGAGGGTTTTCAGGTGCTACATCAGCCGCGAGCCCAGGGAAGGGGTGGAGGTGTGGCTATTGTTATCCGAGAGTCCCTAGTACCTCGTAGGATCCCTGCTCCGGAGCTTGCCGGGTGTGAGTCCTTGCTGGTGAAGTTGGACCTCAAGGGTCAAGTGGGTCTGCTGTTAATGTACCTGCCTCCCAACAGCATTGCGGCAGCCCTCCCCTCGCTCCTCGAGTCGGTAGCCGAGTTGGCAGTTGAGTTTCCCAGGCTTATGGTTCTGGGGGATTCCAACCTGCCTTCTATCGGTGCTCACTCTGATGGAGCGCAGGAGTTCATGACTTTCATGACAGCCATGGGCTTGACCCAAGTAATCGAGGGCCCAACTCACTCGGCGGGTCACATGGTCAACCTCGTATTTCTCTCGGAGCAGTGGAGTTGTGACCTTGGTCTGAGGGGTAGTGAGATCTTACCCCTGTCATGGTCGGACCACTACCTACTGAGGCTTGACTTTCGAAGACCAAACCTCCACTGTAGGGAGGAGGAACTGACCAGGTGGTTCCACCCCAGGCGACTTATGGACCCGTCGGGCTTCCAGATGGAGCTTGGGGTTATTCCTGATACTCTCGCCTGCAGTCCGGCGGAGACTCTGGTTGCTGCCTGGAATTCAGCAGCGACAGAGGCTCTTAACCGAATTGCGCCTTTACGGCCGATCCGAGGCAGTGGATCCAGGAGGGCCCCTTGGTTTACTGAGGAACTCCAGGAGATGAAGCGCCGAAAGAGACGCCTAGAGCATCGATGGAGATCCAGTAAGTCAGAGTCAGACCGAGCACTTTTAACAACCAGCATCAGAGTTTACATCCGGGCAATTAGGACGACAAAAAGAACATACATTGCCTCTCTGATTGCTTCCGCTGAGTCGCGCCTAGCCGCCTTGTTCAGGATAACCCGTTCCCTCCTAAATAGGAGGGATACGAGCGATCCTTTGCAAGGCAGAGCTGAGGACTACGTCCAATTCCTCGCGGATAAAGTTGCTCGGCTTCGGGCGGACCTGGACTCCAATCCTGCAGAACCAGCTGAGGCACCAAGGGATAATCTGGTAGGACATCACTGGATTGATTTTCAGGCTGTTACCCCTGAGGACGTGGACAAGGCCATGAGAGCTGTAAGTGCCTCTACATGTGTACTGGACCCGTGCCCCTCCTGGCTGGTTGTTAACAGCAGGGAGGTGACACGGGGCTGGATCCAGGTGGTTGTTGCCGCCTCCCTTCGGGAGGGGGTCTTTCCCCCCGCATTAAAGGCGGCGGTGGTGAGACCCCTCCTGAAGAAACCATCTTTGGATCCAGCCGTCTTAAACAACTATCGTCCAGTCTCCAACCTCCCCTTTGTGGGGAAGGTTGTTGAGAAGGTGGTGGCCTTTCAGCTCCAGCGGTCCTTGGAGGAAACCAGTTATCTAGATCCCTTCCAGTCGGGTTTCAGGCCTGGCTACAGCACGGAAACCACTTTGGTTGCATTGATCGATGATCTCTGGAGAGCCAGGGATGGAGGTCATGCCTCCATCCTGGTACTCCTTGACCTCTCTGCGGCTTTCGATACCATCGACCATGGTATCCTTCTGCGACGACTGCGGGAGGTGGGGGTGGGAGGCACTGTCTTACGGTGGTTCTCCTCTTACCTCTCAGACAGGTCGCAGTCAGTGTTGGTCAGAGGGCAGAGATCGACCCCTAGGCCCCTAACGTATGGGGTGCCGCAGGGTTCGGTCCTGTCCCCCCTCCTCTTTAATATCTACATGAAACCGCTGGGTGAGATCATTCGACAGCACAGGATAAAATACCACCAGTATGCAGACGATACACAGCTGTATCTGTCCGTCCCGTGCCAACTCAATGAAGCAATGGACGTGATGTGCCAGGGCCTCGAGGCTGTTAGGGACTGGATGGGGGTTAACAAGCTTGTACTCAATCCAGATAAGACCGAGTGGCTGCTGTGCTTCCCTCCTCCTAATTGGCCAAGTGTTCCACCTCTCAGGCTGGGGGGTCAAACAGTACACCCCTCAGATAGGGTCCGCAACTTGGGAGTCCTCCTGGACCCACAGCTGACTTTTGAACACCATTTGTCAGCTGTGACCAGGGGGGCATTTGCCCAGATTCGCCTGGTGCACCAGTTGCATCCCTACCTGAACCGGGAGGCTCTCACAACAGTCACTCATGCCCTTGTGACCTCAAGACTGGACTACTGCAATGCGCTTTACATGGGGCAGCCCTTGAAGAGTGTTCAGAGACTTCAGCTTGTCCAGAATGCAGCCGCGCGAGCGATTGTGGGTGCACCTCAGTACACCCACGTTACACCTATCCTCCGCGAGCTGCACTGGCTGCCTATTGGTCTCCGGATACGCTTCAAGGTGCTAGTTGTCACTTATAAAGCCCTACATGGTATTGGACCTGGGTACTTGAGAGACTGCCTTCTGCCGATTACCTCCCAAAGACCCATTAGATTCCACAGACTAGGCCTCCTCCAAATTCCATCGACCGGCCAATCCCGATTGTCAACCAAGCGGAGGAGGGCCTTCTCTGTGGCTGCTCCGGCCCTCTGGAACAATCTCCCCGTGGAGATTCGGACCCTCACCACCTTATCGCCGTTAAGACCTGGCTGTTCCAGCAGGCCTGGGGCTGCTGAGTTCCATCCCCCTCTCGAACTAGAGTGCTTGTTGAGACCTTTTTTAAACCGTTTTTGTATTGTTGTTTGTCTTTGTATTCCCCCCCCCCCTTTTGTATGATGTCCCTACCCTCCAGGTTTGTTAGCTGCCCTGAGTCCCTCGGGAATAGGGCGGCATACAAGTTGAATAAACCTCTAAACCTCTAAACCTTTTTCAAGCATGATGATTTTCTATGAATTTCTTTTTATTTTATCAAGGTTTTTGATTTACTTCTGGTAAATCGTAGGGTTCAAAGGCTTCTCAGGTGTTTTTTTTTAAGCAAAAGTTATGCCAAAGTCCTAGCTGCAGAATTTCCCTGTCTTTTATCTGAACTCTAAATATAGCAACTAGGCAGAAACAATCAGCTTTTGATCTGGAATTCAAATTACTTCCTATTGGACCCAACATGTATGAACAGTATACGCAAAAGTCATATGTTACCATCCACTAATCCATAAACTTTGAGCAAAGTTTAATGACCATCCATAATTATTTTTCAGTCTCTGTATTAAGATTCAAACAGGAAATATACAAAATATGTACATAAAATACAAAAAATACATTTTTTTTTTAAAAATGGCTTCTTCAGGCAAACATCTGCATTTAGTGTGACCTTCCTTGTCACTAAGCACATCTTGAACTCTTTGGGGGAGATTGTTCTGAAGTTTTCTGAGGTAATTTTCTATTACATTATACCAGGCTTCTTTCAGCAACCTCTAGGTTTCTTCCTTAGATTTAGGCTGTTTTTTCTCTGTCTAGGTCAGTGGTTCCCAATTTTCTTTTGGCCATGCCCCACCTAAACATCTCTAAAATTCTGATGCCCCCCCCTCCCGTGACATATAATTCTTATTTTACTCAAAAAGTGTGCTCTACTCACACCTCACACAGAGGAAGCCTAAAAGGCCATTAACTTGGTTTAAACAAGGTTCAAATTGCCCCCATTAAAAATAAAATTGCCCAGGGGGCAATCTGATTTTTAATGGTGGCAATTTAAACCTTGTTTATGAGGGCAATTTGAACATTGGGCCCCACGTTGGGAACCACAGGTCTAGGTGATCCAATACTGCCTTGAGAACATTCAAGTCTGGTCCCTGTGGTGGCCAATCCTTGATGTTCAGTGTTTTTTCTGATATTTTCCTCACTAAATGTGTTCCAATGTGCTTGGGATCATTATCATGCTGAAAAATAAACCCATTCCCAATCAGGTGCTTTCTAGAAGAAATGGCATGATGAATTAAAATCTGTCTGTATTTTTCAGTGTTCATAATCTTATCAATTCAGGATATCACCAATACCATTGGCAGAAATTCAGCTTCAAACCAAGATACATCTTTCATCATGTTTCAATGACGGCTGCAAGTGCTCATTCATCCATTCCTCTCCAACTATTGTTTTCACATATTGTCAATGATTGGACCCCAAATTTTCAAACTTGGATTCATCACATTTTTTTTATAATAATTTTTTTCACTGGTCCTCAGTCTGATCTTTGTGGGCTTCAGCATGTCTTAGTCTTTTCACTCTGCTCCCCTCCTGCAAAAGTGATTTCTTGGCTGCTACCCTTCCACAAAGACCATTACTGATCAAGCTTTGTCAGACTGTAGAAAGGTCAATTTGGCATCCCGATGAGGCTGCCAAATGCTGAACCAGGGGATCCAGCTGGACTTCCTCTGGTCTCTCAAAGAAGAAACTCTGAGAAATTTCTCATCAGAATTTGAAATTTTCCTTGGACTTCCAGTCCTTTTTTTGTCCTTTACCTCTCCTGATTCCTCAAACTTCTTTATAACAGCTTGAATATGCAATTTGTTTGTTGATTTCCCTTTGAGAGTGGCCTTGCTGATGCAAGACTATGATTTTTATGTCTGTCACATTCTGTGATCTTTGGCATTTTGACTGGAATAATGTGAATGAAAGCTGGTTTTATAAGCAAGCTTCCAATGAATTCAGTGGTGGGTTTCAAAATTTTCAAAATTTTAACACTTAGCAGTGACAGTTAGGTTTCAGTTCCATTCCATTTAGGTTTACAGAAGCCAAGTGTCTGCTGTTGCTCAAGTATAAGGGGAGATCACACTGCTTATTTGCCACTTTGGCCTATGGAAGCTTATTCTGCTTTTTCCTATTTTTTTTTTGAAGAGTGCATACATAGATCCTGCATTTTCGGGTTGTATTTGAATAAAAAGATTGAGACATAATTATAAATGGTCATTATACCATTGCTACAATAAGAAATATAATGGTGGCTTAAGACTTTTGCCCTTGTGACCTCCAGACTAGAGTACTGCAACGTGCTCTACATGGGGCTGCCCTTGAAGAGTATTCGGCGACTCCAGCTTGTCCAGAATGCAGCCGCGTGAGCGATCGTGGGTGCGTCTCGGTTCACCCACGTAACACCTATCCTCCACGAGCTGCAGTGGCTGCCTGTTGATCTCCGGGTATGCTTCAAGGTGCTAGTTGTCACCTACAAAGCCCTTCATGGTATTGGATCTGGGTACTTGAGAGACCGCCTACTGCCAATTACCTCCACTAGACCAATTAGATCCCACAGACTAGGCCTCCTCCGAATTCCATCAGCCGGCCAGTGTCGACTGGCGACTACCCGGAGGAGGGCCTTCTCTGTGGCTGCTCCGACCCTCTGGAACGAACTCCCCGTGGAGATTCGTACCCTCACCACCCTCCAGGCCTTCCGCATAGCCCTTAAAACCTGGCTGTTCCGACAGGCCTGGGGCTAAAGACTCACTGCCCCACTTCGAGTGGTATGACTGTTGTGCTTTTTTAATTATGCATGGTTTTTATGTTTTTTGTAACTTTGTTTGTTTTTCCCCTCCCTTTGAGTTGTGAGCCGCCCTGGGTCCCTTTCAGGGAAAAGGGCGGCATACAAATAAATGAAAATGAAAATGAAATGAAAATGAAATGAAATGAAGAAGCCATTTGTCTGAAATGGTACAGGGTTTCCTGCCTAGGCAGGGGGTTGGACTAGAAGACCTCCATGGTCCCTGCCAACTCTGCTATTGTATTGTATGGTATTGTACAAGCAAAAGCCAATTCATATGATGATAAACACAAATTACTACAATCCTGGTTCATGTGATCTTATTCCCCAAATCATGTTAAATAGTAAGCAAATAACTAGGAGTACATGCACTACATATGCATCACATAACTACCATATCCTGTTGATTTAATCCCAAATGTGGCAATAATAGGATAAATCCACTGAATTGCATCTTTGATAATAAGGTGATTGCTATCTATTAAACATTCTCTGAAATGTCCAAATTACATGACACATTTTTCTTATGTTAACTTCATTTCAAAATTGCTACTTTAATGTTATTTAAAACACTCCATTCTTGGTTTAGAAGGACAATATTTGTTTACAATAGTGGTTGAATAAATAACTATTATGAATTTTATTAACATTGTCCCAGTGCCTGAAAAAAAGGGTAACCGACTTGGGAGCCACTGTTAATTCTTCCCAATTACTCTGAAATGTCTGAAACAGCAACAGTGTCTGGAACAATTACTTTAATTTTTATACATTAATTTGCATTTAGGATATGAATTAAATATAATTGCATCTTTTCTCTCTTACAATGCAAATAGTCTTTGACTTAGGAACATTTGCTTAACAATTGTTCCAAGTTACAATGGCACTAAAGAAAGTGACTTATGGGCTGGCCCCTTGCACTTATAACCATTGCATTGTCCCTGTGATCACATGATAAAAAATTGGGTGCTTGGCAACAGGTGTGTATTTACAATGGTTGCAACACCTGGGGTAATGAGATTACCATTTGCAACCTTCCCAACTGGCTTCTGACAAGTCAATGGGGGAAGTCATGGTAAACACATGATTCAGTTAACAATCTCCTCACTTAGCGGGCAGCAATATCACTTAGGTCTCTACAATGCAGGCAATTTGGAACAAACTTTTTGAATCACTGATATGAACATGTTTTGGGAATTGAGGAATTGACAGGAATTGAGAAAATGTGTGTGTGTGTGTGTGCATTTGCAAGCAAATTGCATGATGAGTATTATTATTATTTTGCATATGTTGAGAGCCTGAGAGAAGAGAAAAATTGCCTGAAAATGCCCCCCAAAATAGTTTGAAAGCAGCCTGAAAAATGCCCCATAAATAGCCCCAAAAACGGCGGCGGCGGCAGGCGATTTCAACTGGCAAAGAGGCAGCAGTGGCAGGCTGTTCGCACTGGCAAAGAGGCAGCATAGAATGGCTCGGTGTGGCCATGTGGGAGGCCGGGGCAAAAGTAGGCAAGTGGGTTGGGTATGAGGGCCATGTGGTCAAGGCATAAGAGCTAGTGAGCCAGAGAACAGCAGTTGCTATGCTGTGGCCGAGGCAGGCAAGACAACATAAGGAGTCACTGGGAGGGGCAGAGTGAGGTGTCATGGGAAGGGACAGCCAATGGTGCGATTAGCTGGTTCTCTGAATGGCGCAAGAATTTAATAACCTGTTCACCGGAACCGGTCTGAACCGTATGAATCCCACCCCTGCTGGTAACCATTGCACAGGAGTGAGATGCAATGTGCCACAGATGATACGTATTATTTGTCAGAGTTGGATATTGAGTATTTGGGGGTGGGTGCGGTTAAGTCACATGCTGGCACAATATTCAGCTATTGAATAACCAAAGCCAAGGCTATTATTAGTAGGGTATTAGCAACAGCACTCAGGATGTTCCAGCCAGTCTGTTCACTAAATTGTGGATTTTCAATTTTGCAGCTTTTTTTCCAGTTGTCATCAGAAGTTTAGTATCTGCTCATTGTTAATCCCCAGGTAAAGAGTTATTACATTGTAAAATATGATTCCAGAATTTAGAATTTTATAGGATAACAGAGTTGGGACCTTGGAGATCTTCTAGTCCAACCCTTTGCTTAAGCAGGAAGCCCTACAACCACTTCAGACAATGGTTATCCAACATCGTCTTAAAAACTTCCACTGTTGGAGTATTCACAATCTCAGGAGGAAAGTTGTTTCACTGATTAATTGTTCTAACTGTCAACTTCACTGAATGCTGGTAATTTGGGTACCTTCATTGCTGTGGTGAAAATGTATCTACCTCTGTTTTTGTTAGGCTTGGTTGACCATTTTTGGAAATTGTCATCCAGTTTCTTGAGATCTTAAGGAAGGATGTCCTGAGCATCACTGAAGTTGTTTTTTTCAGCCATGAGATGGATATCATTGACATAAATACATTTAACAACACAGTTATTAAAGGAATCTGGCTTCCCCTTTGACTTTGGTTGTCAGTAAATCTCAAAAGATGAGCACATGTTCTTGGGACACAACAATGGTCATAAATATAAACCACTTGCCAAGCATTGGAAATTTGATCACATGATCTTGGGAATGCTGTAACATTTGTACCTGTGAAAAATTGCCATAAATCACTTTTTTCAGTGCCATTGTCATTTTGAACAGTCACTAAATGAACTATTGTAAGTTAAGGACAACCTGTATATGTAAGTATGATGCTGGAGGCTGTAGCTTCCTGACTTCCTCTTTATTTATTTTTTTATACAGGTAATCCTCATTTACCAGCTGCCTCATTTAGCAAAGTTATGGTAGCATAAGTTTCCAACCAACCCTCAATCATTGCAGCTATGTAATTTTTGTGTGTTTTGGGAGTGGCTTGCATAAGCAGAGGCAACTAGAGAAGGCAGAATTAAAGTAATATTTTACAGTCACATGATGTTTCACTTAATAACTGGCACCTAGCGACAAGAGCTGCTGATCCCAGTTACAGTCACTAAGCAAGGACAACCTGCATATAAAAGTCAACTAGGGTAGAGATATTGGGTCAGACAGCTGACCTACATCACTATCAGGATTTCATCTGGAATACCCTTTGGACAGATAGAATCCTCTTGAACCTTTTCCCACATTGGCCATGGATGAAGGGATTTATAGTGCCACTGACTTTGGGGAAGACTCTTTTAGGCTTCCAAATTACTTTAGTGATTCTAAGATCGCAGTTCTAGAAATTTCTGAGAACTGATTCTTCCAGATTTAGGAAGGAGAGGGGCATAAGGTCTGGGGAATAGTTTCCTTCTAGAAACGTTGAACATGGGCTAGAAGGCTAACAGAGATATAAGCAGGACTAAAAAGAAAAGACTTTAAAAATTTAAAAAGTAGAGATCGCATGCTCAAGTACAAAAGTACATTTGTGTGGGACTGGATAGTTTATCCAAGATTTTATTTTCCATTTTGGCTGTTGACTCTGCACCAAAGAAATTGTTTTCTTCTTTATTCTGTAGTTGTAACAGCAGTATAACTCAATAATACATTTTGTTATTTTTTGTTAGAAAAGCTTGTGTAGTTTATTTACTTTGGATTTTGTTATCTAGCTACATAATGTTTGCATGCTGTGCAACAGGGTAAGGGGAAGGAGAGAAAAACTTTATTTATTTGGGGGTTTGCTATCCTAGAGTAAAAAAGGTCAGGGAAAGAAAAGTCCTTCTGTTTTGATACTTAACTCTGTTTATTATGCAAACTAGGGGTGGTGGTGGAGAAAATCCCTTCTTTGTTTTAACAGTTTAGACCAGAGAGGCTGAATGAAGAGCTGGATTCATATATCATTGTCACTATTAAATGATATTTTAAAAAACATTATCATTATCACCGTCGTCATCATCATCATCATCATCATCATCATCATCATCATCTTCCTTGAAATTCTCTAGGCATGTTATTATTACTTAAAATAATAGGGTACAAATGACACCATTAAAAAAAAAAATTCCAATTATCTCACTTTCATGGAAAGTCCTAGAAATTCGCTCCCAGAGTAGAGATTAACCTATTATTAGATGAACTAGACTTCCTGCTCACCTCCCTCCCTCCCTGCTGCATGGCAGTAACCCTGTTTGGGCTCCTTGACTCCATGGCAGAGTTGGTGGTAGAATTTCTCAGATTGATGGTTCTGGGGAACTTCAATGTGGCTTCTTTGGGAAGAAGAAGGGGGATAAGGCAATGAAGGGGGAGAAACGGAGGGAAATAAAAAACAGACAAAAAACTCCCATCAGCCTTGGCAGCGCTATAGGGAAAACAATAAAAAGAGGAGGTGTCCCAACAAAAGGGAATAAAAAGCAGACAAAAGTGATTTTGAAGGTTGCTAGTGGTATAAGGAAAATTGAACTAGGAGACGATGCCCCAACAAAGAGAAATTTCAAATATGCTTGTGAGGGTGGCTGGGGGAAAAATGATGGGAATGGAGGTGTTAAAATAAAAATAAAGAAAAGGGAAAAGACAAGAACAGAGAAGTGGGACAAAAGACTTAGTAGGAAAAAATCTAGATATGGGTAAATATAAAGCAAGATAAGGGTTTTATTCCTAAATATGATAATAAAATGGAGTTGCTAACTGGTTAACATAATAATGGAAAGATAATGAAAAAAGACCAAAATATATAGAATATGGATAAATATGAAACTGATATGGGGAGATTGTAAAGCAGAGGATTGTGTTTCACTTTTTCACATAATAATTAAATTGAGTTGCGGATTGACTGAAAATGACAACAGAAGGATAAGCAAACATGGGTTAAAATATATGAAACATGGATATATATAGAACTTTTAAAATGATGAACAAAGTGAGATGTTTACCGCTTGTCATTTTATATAATAGATTAAGGGAATTGTAATGAACATTGAACAGTGAAGTTGGTCATTTATAGACAATTTAAAGGTAATCTAATCCAAGATACGGAAAAATAGAGAGGGAACATGGAATGTATCTACAATGGGAAACTAATGAGACTTAAAGACAGAACCACAAATTGGGGGGGGGCGTAATGATGTATAATTATATAAAGATAATGATGAGAATAATTGGGAATGGTAAAGAGGTTTACATCTTGACCAAAATTAGGCTGGGTTTTTTAAAAAAGTACAATGACTGCTCAAAAAAATAAAGGGAACACTTAAACAACACAATGTAACTCCAAGTCAATCACACTTCTGTGAAATCAAACTGTCCACTTAGGTAGCAACACTGATTGACAATCAATTTCACATGCTGTTGTGCAAATGGAATAGACAACAGGTGGAAAGCATAGGCAGTTAGCAAAACATCCCCAATAAAGGGGTGGTTCTGCAGGTGGTAACCCCAGATTACTTCTCAGTTCCTATGCTTTCTGGTTGATGGTTTGGTCACTTTTGAATGCTGGTGGTGCTTTCACTCTAGTGGTAGCATGCAACAGAGTCTACAACCCACACAAGTGGCTCAAGTAGTGCAGCTCATCCAGGATGGCACATCAATGTGAGCTGTGGCAAGAAGGTTTGCTGTGTCTGTCAGCGTAGTGTCCAGAGCATGGAGGTGCTACCAGGAGACAGGCCAGTACATCAGGAGACGTGGAGGAGGCCGTAGGAGGGCAACAACCCAGCTTCAGGACCGCTATCTCTGCCTTTGTTCAAGGAGGGACAGGAGGAGCACTGCCAGAGCCCTGCAAAATGACCTCCAGCGGGCCACAAATGTGCATGTGGTTACTTAAATGGTCAGAAGCAGACTCCATGAGGGTGGTATGAGGGCCCTACGTCCACAGGTGGGGGTTGTGCTTACAGACCAACACTGTGCAGGAAGTTTGGCATTTGCCAGAGAACACCAAGATTGGCAACTTCGCCACTGGCGCCCTGTGCTCTTCACAGATGAAAGCAGGTTCACACTGAGCACATCTGACAGACGTGACAGGGTCTGGAGACACCATGGAGAACGTTTTGCTGCCTGCAACATCCTCCAGCATGACCGGTTTGGCAGTGGGTCAGTAATGGTGTGGGGTGGCATTTCTTTAGGGAGCCGCACAGCCCTCCATGTGCTCGCCAGAAGTAGCCTGACTGCCATTAGGTACCGAGATGGGAGCCTCAGACCCCTTGCGCGACCATATGCTGGTGCGGTTGGCCCTGGGTTCCTCCTAATGCAAGACTATGCTAGACCTCATGTGGCTGGAGTGTGTCAGCAGTTCCTGCAAGACGAAGGCATTGATGCTATGGACTGGCCCGCCCGTTCCTCAGACCTGAATCCAATTGAGTACATCTGGGACATCATGTCTCACTCCATCCATCAATGCCATATTGCACCACAGACTGTCCAGGAGTTGGGGGATGCTTCCTCTTCTTGCCTCTTTGGTTCTTTTGTATTTTCAAACCCAATTCTTTGGGTTCTTTATGAAGGCTGCTGCGTACATCAGCTGGTTTGTTTCAGCTAATGTAGTGGTTTGAATGGTTTGCACAGCCTCATTGACCTTTTTTAGTACCTTTCTCAATTCTTTCCAGTTCACTTGGTTCAGCTTTGGCAAATGTGTTCTTTCAGCATCTTCCATTTGATGCTTTATTTTCTCAGCTAATTGAGCGATATCTGTTTGTTCTTCAGTGCTTCCTTATCTTCACCCATTTCAGCATTCTCTTCCTCCCTTTCTTCCTCAGTTTGCTTTTGAGTCTGCAAATCATTCTTCATGTTACTCTTCTTTGTTGGTGTACTCAGACCATTAGTTGCTTTCTCTTTGATTCCTATTAATTCTGCTGTAGTGAAAAAATTGTGGCTTAGAATTACACGCCGTTGGTCCATTAGCCTTTGTTCACTGATATCACAGTCCATATGGTTCACCTTCCAAATCAGATACATTCATTTTTGAAATCCACATTTTGCTGGCTCAGACTGTTAGTAAGCTTTCATAATAGAGATGTTTTCTTCCCTAGTCCAGATTTTTCACTTTTTTGCTTTTTCTTCCAGTAGCTTGTCAGCTCCATGCCCTGGTTGCCTAGCAGAGGGAGCTGAGCTCTGTAGCTCATTTTGTGCAGAATGCCCAGGAGCCATAGCATCCAACAGAACCCTTGTTAATCCAGGCGACGGTTCAGCCAGCATAAATGTCATTTTTTCTGTATTCACCATATTTGAATGGGTTGTGGAGTAAATTTTGTCTGGCCCTTCGCCTAAGACCTGTCTGATATGGTTGTACCTGTTCAGCATAGCCCTTAAGATCATTAGAGCGTGCAAGCCCCTCCAGCACGACAAGGGGGGGTTGTTGTTGTTGTTGTTGTTATTTGGTTAATCTTTGGTGGGATTCACAGCCTTTGGGGCTGGTTGGTAGGTCAACAGCTTGAGTCCTAATCAAGGACCTAGGAACTGTTAAGGTAACGTCAGAGGATATAAGTTGTTCCAAGTAGGTTGTTTTTTGTAGAGTCAGAATGTTCAAGTCAGGTAAATTTAGAATTTTCAAATAGCGAGGTAGCCCTTTAGGTATTGCTCCAAGGGCACCAATTACAATTGGGACAACACATGATTTCTTTTTCCACAGTCGCTCAACCTCAATCTGCAGAAAGCTGACCACATCAGAGATGATAACCAGGTCCATTCTGCATAAGAAGCTGGGCAAGCCCTTGGAGGCTTGCTGGGAGGACTATTTTATGTATGTTGGATAATTGCTTGGCGTTTTCCTGAATTAGATTTCATCTGGGTAGATCCTGTTGAAGTGACTGAAGCACACCTGTGCTTGGCTAACCTTCCTAGATCTCCTGGTGGCTTTCAATGCCATCAACTATGGTATTTTCTGGACTGTTTCCAGGGACTGGGGATGAGGGGGGCATTATTTTGCAGTGGTTTTCATCCTTCCTTTATGGCCAGTTCCATTTAGTGTTGGTATGACAGGAGATGCCCAGTTCTAAGCCTCTCTTATATGGAATGCCTCAGGTTTTGGATCATACACTTCTTCTGTTTAATATCTGTATAAATCTGCCAAGTGAAGTAATTAGGCAGCAAATGGTGCAACATCCTCAGTATGAGGATGATACTCAGCTGTTCATCTCTGCCCCATGCTGAGTAAGTGATTCCATTTAGTCACTTGCTCAGGGCTTGAATGGAACAGGCTGAAAAAAAAAGCCTAGCAACGAGGTTTACTCTGGAAATGTGCAGCAGCAAGACAGAGTGGCTTTGGGTTTTTAGCCCCTCAGTGAGTTGCCATCCTTGATTCTGGACTGGGATGCATTTCCCCAAACACAGTGGCGTGCAATTTGGAGGTCTTCCTGGTCTTGTGGTTCTGTTCAAGGAGCGGTTCGCAGCCATAGTCAAGGGGATCTTTGTACAAATTCATGTTGTATGCCAATAGCTTCCTTATTGTTCTGACCAGATTTCCTGAGACAGTAAAAAGCACATGCTTAAGTCCCAAAATCCCTCTTTTTATTTCAAAGGCTGTGAATTATGTTCATTCACTGTAATGAGCCACCAATAGTTTGTAAAGAGTCCAACAGACGTCTGCTACGGTCCTTTGGGATTAGGCTGATAAGCACCCACCTTTATCTCCCTTGAAACGCTGCCAAAGACCTAATTGGCAATTAGCTTTGCAAGGCCACACGGAGCAGAGTCAAAATGGAGCTTCAGAGTTTAAATTGACCAGAACTAATGAAGTTGTTTCCTTCAAAGGCTCATGTGCCTTTGCTGTCTTATGGGAGGGGCCAATCATCTCCAAGCCTTACTCCCAAGTCATCCCTTTGTTCTTACCTGTTCTTGCCTTCTGGCAGCTCTGTGCATGGGTGCACTGGGAACAGGCTTCTCTTGTTCCTCTGCCTCGCTGATGTCTGACTCTGGAGACTTTGGAGGCAGCACATAACTCCCAAATGGCTCTGGCCCCCTCTCTGTCTCCAACGCAGAGCCCTCGTCTGAGCCTTCCCCAGACTCCAGGACTGGCCCATGTTTGTATTGTATTTGTATTTATTAATGCTTATAGGCTGTTCCTCCCCAGCCTCCTCCCTGTCTGACTCTGCTGCCAGCTACGCAGGTCACTGGTGGACCACAACACTTATGCCTTTAGTAAAACCACTTGAAAGCTATAGCTGATCTAGAATGGGGCAGCAAAGGCAGTTCTGTCCTTCGTTGGTTTGTCTGTGTTGCACTACTTGTTACATGAGCTGCACTCATTCCCAATTTGTTTTCAGATGCAATTCCATGGGTTGGCTATTACCTTTAGAGTTCTAAACATACAGGTCCTGGTTATTTACAGAAATGGTACCCTGAGGATATCTGATATCAAAGCTCCTATTTATGAAGATTTAGCAAACTGAGATATCAAAATGAATAATTATTATAAATTGTTCTTTACTTCTTCAATGAGATTGAATATGATGAGATCATACTGAGTTTTTGTGATTTTATTTAGCTTCATGACATAGCTGCATAACCCTTATTTATAATCACCTATGTGGTGTGGGCTACCTGTAAGATACACTCTGGGTTCAGTGATTGGGTTAATTGATTTCAAACAATTAGTTTAATTAGTTTCTCACTGCCAACTATTCAGAAATTTTGTGCTAAGAATGTTCATAACTTTTAAAAATATCTTTAATTTTTTGGGAGTTTTTGATTTTTTTTTTAAAGCAAAGCAAATGCTGCAAGGCAAAAAACAATATCTGCAGATCCAACATCAGTTGCCAGAAATGGCTGGTTAGGGCTAACTAGTTTTTACAAATTCTAAGATACTCTGATTTCGGTGGCTGTGTTTATGGCAACTGAGCACACAAAGGCTGCTCGACTGAGGCCTTGGATCCAGTCATTATGACCTCAGCAAATGGCATTGGTGCGGATAAGCCAGCCCTCTGTCAGTAAATGATCTGTTCCAGATGTGTGGCCCTGAGAATGGGAGGGAGGGGGAGAAGCCTTCTCCTTGTTCAGTGAAAGTACAGAGCTTTGGGAGATGAAGGTGGGCTGATACTGTTGGTGGGTGGTTTTGAGTCACACATGGAAGGGAAAAGGCAGGGAGCTTATAGAAATCAATCTTGGATACAGCTGCTAGGCCTGGTTTCTAGAGGCAGAATTGTGTTTTGCTTGGTTCTCTCTTGGATTTGGTCCAAAACTTGCATGATGTGATACATCCATTTAAAGAGGCCCAAGTTGGGAAAACAGCACTAAGCTGGGTTGAAGCTAAGAGCAAGTGTGCTACCGTCTAAAGAACTGCACCTAACTCTGGAGCTTTGCCTCTATAGTATAGGTCTGCTGAGTGGTTTCTGGCTTCAGTTCTATTAAATTATCATATTTGGATGATTTAGAGGCAACTGTAATTAAGGATTTCAGTAAAGTACTCTAGCTTGTGAAGTATGATAATTCTAGATGGTGATGAGCTGGTTAAACATTAAATTAGAGGCTAGGTTAACTGAAGCGAAGAGCAACATTTGAAATAAATATTCCAAAGTCTGCACTCTGAAACAAAATGACAATACATTTAACACTAAATATGTTAACTTGCTCTTCCCTAGAAACTCTTTTTGGGGTGTATGGTTGCGCTGTATGATTTCCTTGGATCTTTGGGATCTCTCTGTTTCTTCCTACTTGGGAATCCACTTGCCTATAGCCAAGAAAACCTCTTTTAAAATCCCAAAGAAGCTTCTACTGTATGGGATCTATTCAAAATTAATATCTATAATATAAAAATCACTTTAGAAAAGTGTCATCATCATTGCTATCATAATCATCATGATATATCTGTGAGGAAGCTAAAGATAAACATAAGCAATGCTCAGGAGTGATTTTAGACTCAGGAGCATTTTAGACAACTAGTCAATATAGTGAATATAGAAAAACAAGTAGAAACAGCTATTATAGCAGGGGTGAAATTCAGCAGGTTCTGACAGTTTGAGTAGTTCAGAGAACTGGTAAATACCACCTCTGGCTGGCTCCAGAGAGGGATAGGAATGGGGATTTTGCAGTATCCTTTCCCTGCCATGCCCACCAAGCCACGCCCACAGAACCAGTAGTAAAAAAAGTGAATTTCACCACTGCATTATAATCTATATAATTTGACCCCCTATTTATTGCAAGAATCACAATTAAGTTGGTGTTAGAATTCTATGATTGATGGCTGGTTGACAAGGTCCAAATAGCAGCCATCTAAGAAAAGGATCACGAAAGTGGCAATGGGCCCTCTAATTAGGGGATAAGTCTGGGTCACAGATTTTATGGTTTAGCCAGACCTGCAAACGAGTTAGATACATTATTTTATCAGGCTACTCTTGAACCAGCTACAACATGACTTGGATTAATTCTGATATCCACTTAAGGGTGGAGGAATACCCAGAGGGGTGGAGATGTTGTTCAAATTATTGGAATGTTATCTTGACATGCAGCCTTGTTGTATCAAAATGGGAAGATCATGTGTTTTATTGGAATTAACAATCAACAGCTGGGCTAAAGGTATCCAGGATTTGGGGTGAAAAAAAATCATTAAAAAAGTCAGAAGAGAGCCAAAAAATTCTCATTGGTTCTTGACCAAACTATCAACTTATAAAGACTGTTTATTCTCCCAATATAAAATAAAACATTGCAAATCATGGGAGGCGAAGCCCAACATATTTGGGAAGAACTGTGATGAAATAGATGAATTATGTATATAAATGTTAATTCAAAGGAAATTGTTAATTAATTAGTCATTGTTCTATATGTGATAATGCAAATGAATACATGAACACTCAAAACAAGTGTTCTTAAATCAAGGTTTACTTGGCTATTTCTAGAAGTATGATTTAAAAAAAAATCATGTTAGTGACTCTGACGCATGTACGCATGCACGCGCATGCACACACACATTGATTTCCAAGTATCTATTTAAATGAGTTCTGTCAAAAAATATAAGGAAAATCCTCTGTCAAGATAATACTAGGGAATTATTTCTATGTGGCACAGATTTTTCAAGGCTTTAGAAACCAATAGGATCTGGGAGCAGGTAAGTTCATATGTTAAAGCTGCTCCAGAGAAAAATACTGGGATAGCATATGCCAAGATATGTTACTTCAGTTACGAAAAACAGAAATAAGATTTCCATGATTTATAGCTATTTTTGCTCACCACTACCAACAATATTCATTAATTTGGCTATAGGCAGTTCTGCTTTTAAATGGCATAAGCAGGAATAAAATGTAATCAACTGGTGCTGTTTTCATGAGAAACGTGTTACTTGGAAATAAGGATCATTTTGTAGAAAAGGAAAAAGATTTTTTTTATAAATAAAACAAATGAAATGCAGCCTATGTGGGATAGACAGCATCATCACCAGATGGATTCTTAAATTGTAGCCCTTGGTAGAACTACATCTACACGGAGGAAAGAAAGCAGGGTACCCCAACGTTCTTTCTTCTGTGCTCAATATCTTCATAAATTATTTAGGCAAGGGGATCGAAGGGGACCTCATTAAATTTGCAGATGACACAAAGCTGGTGGGAGGATAACCTACACTTTAGGAGATAAGCTCAAGATCCAAAAGAATCTTTATAGACTGGTCCCTATTCAACAAGATGCAATTTAGTGGTAAGAAAACGAAGGTCTTACATTTAAGCACCTCTGTCATCACTACTGCTCCACTTCTGCTGGGACTGTTGCCATGGAGCCATAGTTGGGACCACTGTTTTATAGACAGCCACTTAAATATGAGCCAGAAATGTGTTGTATCTGCCAAAAAAGTCAATACACCTTAAACTGCATAAGCAAAAGGATAACATCAAGATAATGTGAAGTGTTCATATTGCTTTATACTGCACTGGTAAAACCATACTTGGAACACTGCATCCAGTTTTGATTACCATGATACAAAAAAGATGTTGGGATGTTTTGCTGTTCTGAAATTATTTATTTTATTGATTAAATGATTATGCCCCACACAAGTAGACTCTGGGGCTGAAATTGTTCAGTAAGTCATTATACTAGTGAGCATTTTCATCATATTGTTATGTATTTATGGTAAAATACCCAAATGGCTATCATAGGATAATATCTTTCCCTCTCTCTCCACCAGTTGTATATATATGGCCCATATATATACTATATGTATGTATGCATGCATGTATGTATATGTGTATATATGTATGTGTGTTTGTATATGTATGTATGTATGTATGTATGTATGTATGTATGTATGTAGAGAGAGAGAGAGAGAGAGAGAGGGAGGGAGGGAGGGAGGGAGGGAGAGAGAGAAGGGGAGGGAAGAAGAGAAAGACCTCTTTTTCACACCCACATCCTGGCCAGGATTTAGTCCTTTTTCTTGCTCTTAATGTTTAAGACTGAAGCATATTTTTGCAGTTTTTCTTTGTGGCATCTTTTAATTCTTAAAACTAATACATAAGTTAGTTGAGCAGTGCAGATGTTAACACTGCCTTAGGGCTGTCTGTCCTGGGTCTGGTTTTGCACAGGGAGAGAGACAGTGTCTGCTTCCAACAGCTTGATGTTCCCTGCTCTTCCCTCTGCCCTGACTGCCCATTTGGAGCTTTCTCTTGGATTTCACAACCAAGTTGACTGAGTGAAGAAAAAATTGCCAAGTTGAGGCACCCTGGGCCTTGTAAAGCTGCAGGGCGGCGAACGGCACTCTGTTGCTGGCAGGCAGGCTGACCTGAGATGGCCGTCCCGGGGTTACAGAGGTTCTGGTAATTCTGAATGGGTGGGGAACTGGGAAAGAGAAGTTAGTCTTACTGAAGCAAAGCCCCCGGGAGCAGGGCTTGCTCCTGAATCTCATTTTTCACATGTCTCCTGCACTCTCACTACTAGCCCCGTAAGAGGAAAGGAGGTGCTTCCTGTTATTCTGATTCAAATCTCAAGCTGGTCACAGGATAGAAGCAGACTGCCTATGCTTCAGAGTGGCAGGCTGTACAAGATGGATGGCCATGCTCTGCTCTTGAGATTGCTTTTGCTGGTTTCCACAGGTAAGCGGTTCTCCAGGTTGGGTAAGATATGGCACAGGGTACTTGGGGCGGGGCGGCACTGGAGAGCTCATAGTAGCTTTGGTCTCTGGACTGGCAAGTACAATGAGGGTCCTCACCCAGACAGTTCATCTCGGACAGGTTGGAAGGACATTTTAGGGAATGCTGAGGGGATGGTTAGACTTTGGAATCCAATGCTTAGAGCTTTCTGTGATCCTGCTTCTTACTTGAACATATCGTAGGTCTAGCCATGCCGTCTGCTCTCTGCATGTGCCCCACCCAATTTATTTTCTTATTCGTCCATTATTTTTCCTGATCCCATATCATCAGGATTTTTTTCTGTCTCAAAGAACCAATGAGGGTTATTTTACAGATATAAAATCCTGAGAATTGAGATGCCCTCTTGTCCCGCCCTTCAGTTTTGCTTATACTCCTCCATCCCTCCACAAGAAGAATGCCAGCCTTTGACAGACCAAGTTTCTCTATATCCAAGCTGTATTAAGCCTTTGGCAGAATTTGTGAAGCCACTTGCATTCTGACCCTGGCTGAACTGGGGATGAATCAGAATGTCTTGTGAAATACTTGTGGCTCTTTTTCTTCTTCTTTTCTTTTTGTTTGCAATGATTTCAGAGAAGAAATGAAAGACATAAGTACCTTGCTTTAGCGTAGCTTTTCATGTATGGAGACCTACATGGAGGGCTACATTAGTTTCCTATTAAAAATGCTTTGACACTGTGGAGGAGTTGTACTTTCCTACCATACATGTGTGAAGGAGTAAAGGACCTCTGTTGCTGGCCAGATCCATTTATTCTCCTAATGCTTCTTAGAGATCAACTTATCGGATCAAAACTACAGTTTGTCAAAAATAGAGATCAGATGTATTTTGCTTATAGAACTGATATGTTCAGGATGGCACAAAGAAGTAGTCCAAATGATACACTTCACAGTTTCAAATCTGACAACTGCTACCCATTACTGTGGGGAGAATGCAAAAAGCAAATAAATACTTTTTATAGAGTTATGCAGAACCTCTTAACACAATATCTTGCTTTTCATTATAGCAATTCCTCAAACTCAGAGAAGTTTTATATGTCTCAGTGGGGCAAAAATCAGTGGGTTAAGTAATATGGAGCAAAGCAAACTATTTTGACCCACTGACGAAGTTCACAAACAAAGAGTCATGTACATCGTTATTAGGACCATATGTCCAAAATCATAACAAATAAGTCCAATGTTTTAAAATATATGTTAAGGACAATGTGGTCAGAGGCTTAAAAAAAGAATGGAAAAGGACATATAACACATAGAATGCTGGTTACACATTATTTGGGGGGGTGAGAACACCCCCCCTAATTTTTGAAAATCTACTTGGTATAATGTAATTTATTTGATTCTGCATCTCCTCTACTTTACTATATGACTTCAACAATGCATGCTTCAAAGAATTAGTATTAAATGTGCTTTTTGACCATTTTCCTTTCTCAAATTTTTGTGGCCTTATCTTGATTAATTAAGAATTCAGTCTTGGAAAACTGGACATAATTATGTCTATGTTAGGCTCTTTGTAATGAAGATATTGACTGAGGATTTGGAGTTAAAATCATATGATGACATCCAATAGCACAAGGCAAATTGAGGTAAAGGCTATCTCAGGTAGAGGAGATAGAGGATTGTTATGGTTAATTTTTTCTCTGGGATGGGATTCTGCTCCCCATTGTTATCCCAACTCAAAATTCCAAACTTGTTTGTGAGTTTGCACTATCTTGAACTTTTAATAGGATTTTCTGCCCCTCCCCCCCCAATGGCTTTAATTTGGACTTCTCCTTAATTCTAAATTTCTAAGTTAGATTTTTTCCTGAGGTTATTTTTACATTGTCTCCTTTTTCTCTCAATTGTAGTGGCTATTACACTTCATGCTTTTTCTGGGACAACAGTATCTCCCCAAAATGCTACCTTCTCTTTCAAAAGTCTAAATCTTACAATGCAGGAAATTAAAGGTAAGCTACAAATGAAATGGGGTAAAGAATTTGGTAAAGATTTTCTTATAGTGTTAGAATCCAGGTTTATCCCACGACATAGAATGGAGGGGAAAAATGAATCTTATTTGTATAGCTTTGCTTATTTTAGATAGCAGAGGGATGAACTAAGAAATCTGCACCTATAAAATGTGGCAATGGGCACTGATCTGAAAAACGTTTTGAAAGATTCAGAAGGATAAAACTTTAAATAGCTGTTAATCATGACAAGTTATTTATCATGACCGGTTGCTTCTTTCGTACAAGATCAGAAGCAACATGTCAGTCTGTCATATTCTATACGGGGGTTTTCTTGTGTTTGGAAAAACAGGATGCTTGGCTAAGATAAAGGTAAACGTTCCCCTCGCACATATGTGCTAGTCGTTCCCAACTCTAGTGGGTGGTGCTCATCTCCATTTCAAAGCTGAAGAGCCAGCGCTGTCAGAAGATGTCTCTGTGGTTATGTAGCTGGCATGACTAAATGCCGAAGGCGCATGGAATGCTGTCACATTCCCATCAAAGGTGGTCCCTATTTTTCTACTTGCATTTTTCCATGCTTCCGAACTGCTAAGTTGGCAGAAGCTGGGACAAGTAACGGGAGCTCACTCCATTATGCGGTGCTAGGGATTTGAACTGTCGAACTGCCGACCTTTCTGATTGACAAGTTCAGTGTCTTAGTCATTGAGTCATCTTGTCCCTGATGCTGGGCTAGATAGGCCTTTAATTGAATGCATATGGGACCCTTCTGATAAACTGTCAATTTTGATGGTAATTCAGCTAATATCTTGGCATCCTAATGATAAAACAAAAATTATTTTCAAAGAAACCATGGGTTTACCCATGTAGCTTAATTTGTGCTGATTTGCTTCTTCCTTCTTTCATGTCCAGAAGCTGATAGGGTGGTACACTGAACCTTATTTCAGTGTTGGTAATATTTTATATTCTACCTGGAGAGAAGCACATTAATTTAGAAAGCATATGACAGTGAATAGCTTATGCAGTTCTAGCCCATAATAGAAATAATGAGCAGGGTGGCTCAAGAGAAATGATCTGATCCTGCCAGAGTTGCTTTCAACACCTACCACCTGTGATAGTGCTCACATTGTACCTAATGAGGGAAATATTTACATAATACACTGGGAACTGGAAAATTGGCAAATGTCTTCACATATAGTTTCTTTTTAAAAAGTACTTTTAATTATTTGAGACGATTTGCCTCCCAACAATGGGCATGTTTTTTTCTAAGAACCTACATGAACTTGAAACTGATAGAGATTCCCTAAGATACAAACAAAATGTCTTTGAATTTTGAGGTTATACTTTTATGCTTGAAATATTTGTTGTTATTGTGAAATACTCTCAAAATGAAGGAATGAGAAAATATTGAAGATTGCCATCCTCAGAGGCAATGCAGCTCCACTCCTTGTACATGTATCTTGACGTTAATCACACATACATAAAAGAAACAGCTTGTGTCACAATAGTGCAATGATGGGGTTGGGGCAGAGGTGGTATTCAGCTGGTTCTGACCAGTTCTGGAGAACTGGTAGAGGAAATTTTGAATAGTTTGGAGAACCGGTAAATACCACCTCTGACTGGCCCCACCCCCATCTATTCTCTGCCTCCTGAGTCCCAGCTGATCGGGAAGGAATGGGGATTTTGCAGTAACCTTCCCCTGGAGTAGGAAGGGAATGGAGTTTTTACAGTATCCTTCCCACAAAGCTATACCCACAAAGCCATACCACACCCATAAAGCCACGCTAACAGAGCAGGTAGTAAAAAAAAATTAAATCCCACCAGTGAATTTGGGGGGCTGGGATGCTGTTCTCAGAAAAAGTTACTTGGAAACCGGCAACAAAATAAAGGGGAAAATCGGATATAGTGGGACCTCGGGTCCCAAACAGTTCAGACCATAAACAACAATCAGTTAAATGTTTCACTCAGGTCACGAACTCACCCTCGGGTGCCAAATAAAGACAGCCACGGCAATTTCCCCAGCCACGGCAATTTCCGCTTCCGTGCCATTTTTTGTGTGTGCATGCACAGTCTTGCTTCTGGTCATGACCAAAACAGGTGCTGGAACGGATTATGGTTGGCACTTGAGGTCCCACTGTACTAGATTTCTCCCAATTGCAGAGTTTTTCTTCAACATAGTGTTCCTATGATCCCTTGAATGCCAGCTCCCAAACCATAGTTATTTTTTCAAGAGTTCTTTCTATCAAGGGGATTCTATCATCATCCTTTTCCTTCTTTACCACAATTATTACAATCATCCAACTTATTCAGTCTGGAATAATTAATTGTCCTTGGTGAAGTCCAGTTGCAACTCCATTCCTCTCCTTTTTGATGATCTGGGGAAAATCTGTAGTTTTTATACGTTTATTAACCAAGATTATTTTGACAGCTTGAGTTAAATTTGAAAAAAAAGATATGCACAGTTAGTTTGCTTCCAACTACTTTGCAGAAATGTTTTGCTGTCTGATGAAATAAAATAATAGTCTTCAGTGTTTGTAAAGACACGTTTAAAATGGGATTAAGTAATCCTTGTTGCCTGAGTCAGATTAGAAGGGGAACTGGTGACAGTTTGTTAATTTTGATGGGGAATAAATCAAAATTTCTACTAAACACCTTTCTCCATTCCTCAGAGACTTCTAGCAGTAGATGACCCAGGTAGATTTATTTCTATCTCACACCTCAGGGTAATTTCTTATGTTTTATTTCTTTTCCATTCTAGATTTGGTATACAATTACCGTATCAGAGAGTGTTGGGATTTGTTTACTGGGCAGATGGCCAATATCAGCAAAATATATTGGTGTGATTGGAAGACTATTCTCAGGTATTGCAGAGTTTCACCTTTTACTGACCATGAATGAGGAAGAAGGTTGTATGATTTTACCATAATAAAGTTTAATATTTGTATCAGAATAAAATGAAGATACTTTCTTAAATTATACTGTATAGATAGTCCTCATTTGATGACAGCCTCCATTAGCAGCCGTTCCCATTTGTTACAGTGATGATAATGTAACTTTATGACCAGTCATTTATGACCTTTACAGGTCAAAGGAAAGCTGAAATAACATCATAAGCACAGTCACTGGCAACCATTTCACTTAACGGCCAAATTTCCAATCCTAATTATAATCATGAATCATGGACTACTTGTTATGTATTACATTTTCTTATTTCAAATATTTATACACAACTACCTGAATACCCGTCTCTGCTATGAAACTATGTGATTGGGCTTGATGAATCGACACTTACAGTTTGAAAATTAATGAGTAGTTACGATCAGCCTCTCCTATTCATCTTCTCTCCCTCAGGATTGCCACACAGAGGCCTCTCCTCTCCTATACCCTTCTCTCCTTCAGCCTTGCCCCACAGAAAAATCTCCTATCCTATTCCCTTCTCTCTCTCAGGTTTGTCCTACAGAAGCCTATCCTATCCTATGCTATCCTACCCTATTTCCTTCTTTCCCTCAGCCTCGCCCCATAGAAGCCCCGCCTATCCTATCCATTTCTCTCCCTCAGGCTTGCCCCAAAGAAGCCTTTCCTATCCTATCCCCCTTCTCTCTCAGGCTTGCCCCACAGAATCCTCCCCTATCCTATCCCCTTCTCTCCCTCAGCCTTTCCCCACAGAAACCTCTCCTATCTTATCTCCTTCTCTGCCTCAGGTTCCTCTCCAAACTCCTAGCCAGCAGGCCAGATGAGTCACGTGCTGGCCACACCCAAGCAGCAGTTTGAACAGAAATCGTTTCAGGTGGGGAGAGGGGAGTAGAACTCCTTAACATCAGAGTGTATTAATAACAATAATAATATAACAAATACTAATGATCTGATGATTTATTTCGAAAAATCCATTCTAAGTGAGCACCTAGAAGGCAAGAGGAACATACTTGCCACATTTCAAATTTGTAAGCTTTAATGTTCTGGAGATTTCATGATTCAGCATGAGTGGTTTTCACATATATATATATTATTTATTTATCAGCACAAATAAAACACAAATATAACAAAGGCAACAGTAAAAATATTGGGTTTCTGTCGTGATGGACTCTTGTGACGAGCCGATTGACAGATGATGGAAGCAGTTAGCTTCCTCCCATAATTGGGGCTTACCAGGGGTTGTGACACTAAATATATACCTTCTTCCTTGGCTTCAGCTGATAAGGAGGAGACCTGTGGCATAATGGCTAAGACATTTGCCTAAGATGCAATACAGCACAGGTTTGAATCCCAGTAAGGGTATGGCTAGCTGATGAGAGCTAAATAGCTTGAATTAAATCTATACTAGTCTCCCTTTATTTATTTATCAGCACAAATAAAACACACACACACACACACACACACACACACATATTTGTAAGCAAGTCATTTCAGAATTAATTGGTGGGATTCAGGCTAAATTAATCATAATTAGGTTAACTGAAATTAGTGTGATTAGGTAGCATGCAATAATGAAATGTGAGGATGACCTTGGAAGATCATCCAGGAAAGAAGTGCTGCTTAGGGAACCATCAGATAAAAGGCAGATGGCCCCACAGCTGAGCAACAGACAGAGAAGGAATAATAGAAAAGATCTGCCTTACCTAATCCAGCAGTAAAAAAAAAAAAAGCAGTGGGAAATATGTACTTTCAGACTTGGAAGATTGTGTTAATGTAGTCTTATAATAAAGTAGAATTAGTTCATCTATTCATGTTTCCTGTCTGGTCTACATGGGAAGCTGACACCTGTTCTGTCCACTTTTTTGTCCTGGTCTCACAGATGTTTTTGGCTGTCTCTGTTTAAATCAAAATGAATGGTAAAAAGGAATTTTTCTAAGAATAAGCTAAGCCTATCCACATTTTTGGGGGGGGGGGGTACAAGCTTAGTTATATCAAAATAACCGAACTGAATGTAAACACATTCAAAAATATTCTGTTATAATACTTGTTAGAATAAAAATAGTACTAATATAGGAATTTTTAATGGGTTGTGTTATGTTTGTATCTTTTCACCTTTTGCTGAAGAAAAGATGAAATGTTGGATTCTAAAATAACCTTAATGGCAATTGAAGTACCTACTGTAGCGTAGTTTTACTATCTGACTTAAGGGACTGATGTTCACTGCAATATTTTATGGCTTACGTTTAATAGTTTACTGCTATTTCTTTCCTTGGGATGCTCCCCCTTGCTTGGGTTGATTTCTCTAGGCCAAAAGAACTAACAATGTTTTCATTATTTTGAAAATTATAATCTTAAAAAATAATAGGGTTTTACAATATGGAGCAAGTAGTAACTATAGGTCATGTCAAACAAAATAATAACTATATTTTCTGGCCAATAGATATATGGAGGCAAAAAAGGAAATTGCAAGCTGAAATTCTGAATTGTGATATTGAAATCTGAATATTTTAGAAATAAATTCACAAAACTCACAAAAAACTGTCCCGACTCATATTAATAACATAAACAAGGTCCCTTCTATTAAATAATGTCACTTTGTTGGACCTGGGATCATGCATTCTCTGTGGCAGCAGCTGCCCTATGAAATAGCACACTGTTGTGCAGCGGCCCGTGGAACTGGTGGCAGAGTTGAACAGTGAGGAGGTTGGGGAGAAACATGGGCCAGTCCTGGAGACTGGGGGAGGCTTGGGCGAGGGCTCTGCATCAGAGAGAGGGGCCAGGGCCATCTGGGAGTTATGTCCTGCCTCCGGAGCCTCCGGCGTTGGACATCAGCAAGGCAGAGGAACAGGCTCCCCCTGTTCCCAGTGCACGCATGTGCAGAGTTGCCAGAAGACAAGAACAGTTAAAACAAAAGGGACAACTTGGGAGTAAGGCTTGGAGGTGATTGGCCCCTCCCATAGGACATAAAAGCAAGGCTTGTGCTGGTTTAATTCTGAAGCTCTGTTTTGACTCTTTGCTCCGTGTGGCCTTGCCAAGCTAATTGCCAGTTAGATCTTTGGCAACATTTCAAGGAAGATAAAGGTGGGTGCTTATCAGCCTTATCCTGAAAGACTTTGGCAGAGCACTGTCGGACTCATTATGGGCTGTGAATGAACATAATTCACAGCCTTTGAAATAAAAAGAGGATTTTTGGGATTAAGCATGTGCTTTTTACTGTGTCAGGAAGCTTAGGTCAGAACACACCCCTCTGGAGATTTGGATGGCCCTAACCTTGTTAGATTTTTGTAAGGATTGAAGACCTGGCTACTTTCCCAGGCATTTGCTGGCTAATGCTGTCTGATTTACAGAGCAGAGGGCAAGAGGAAGAACTGCTACCAAGGCAATATTCAGATAAAAGACCAAGTCTGGGCCAAGAAAATAACTTGAGAAATTGTCTCAGATGAGCCTCTCCCTAGTTCATGCATGGATAAAGGGAGGGAGAGACAAGTACATTCAAAAAGATCCTGTTATTATACCTGCTAGAATAAAAATAGCACTAATTTGGGTGTTTTAATGGGTTGTGCTGTGTTTGACTTTTAACATAGTTGTCACTTATTGTTTTTAACTGTATGTTTCCCAGAATCACTTTTGTAAGAGAGGAGGCTATATAAATTATTTAAACAAATATATATATTTAAAATATTCTCAAAATACTGTACACTATGGAGCCATACATTTTTAATTATAAGATATTTGACCACATTAGATGGGAAAAAATATGAAAATGAAAATTAATATTATCGAAAGTCCCAATGCATTTTGAGGGAATACTAAGACTATTCCTCCCTCATTTCCCACATATTTGATTGGTATGTTTTCTTGTTTTTTTACATTAAATAAGAAAACATGTATAGGCATGGGCTCTGCATGCCTGTATATGTTCAATTATTTCTCATTCTCATTCAGAGTAGGTCTGAATGGGCCAACTATTTTTTTCCTGACTATCTTTCTTACACTACTAATTCTGTTCATACTTTCTTATTTTGTTTCCTTGATTCTTGGTTATCTTTATAGGCCATACAGTCACCTGACAGACTGCCTGGAAAATGAAGCTGATAAACTGCTGATAAACTACCCCAATTCCATGGCTGAGGAATACATCATCATCAGCCATCATGAATACTTCCTCAATTGCACCCTGCAGAATCAACCTCTCAAAGATCCTCCTGAAAATATTTTGCTGGCTCTCATCATAACCCCCATCTGCCTTATTCCTTTCTTGGTTGCTCTTGTTGTGTTGAAGAGCAAAGATGGTGAGATGCATATGTGAGTCCTAAATTTTATGAGGTAGTGTGATAGGGTCTCCATGGCCTAAGCAGCACAATTGCAACACTCAATTCTTGAGAATTATGAAATTCACCCTACCCAGTCTAATAATATTATCTAGCATGAGCCATTGCACTGGAGACTATTGATTGAAGTGCTGAATGAGGGCACGTTGTACTAAAAGAAGGGTAATAGAAAGAGCAAAGCCATACTCCATCACCAAGGCAAATGCTGATGTATGTATGCTTCAGTTATAACCTGATTTAACATTACTGCCTATCTTATTCTGAATGAATTATGAGAACTATAGACAAATTGGGCTACTGGAAATTCTTAGTGAGAATTTCCTAGACTCTTTACAGAATTGCTTTTTGTGAGACACCAAAGCAGTGAAAGATTTTAGGGTGGATAGAGATAAGTCAAATATATTGTATGTGAATGTTTTTTTGTTAGAAAGAAAATGGTAAGTTCTTATGTGCCCTTCTTTTTACAAACTGATATTTTTGTCTTTCCACCCAAACTCTCATCCATGCTTATAATTGTCAGATGGTTATGCTGTATAAAATAGTGTTTTTCCATGTAGGCAAATTGTTAGGATAATGTCCCTTGTCTTTCTCCCTATTAAGATTATGGCAAGCTCTGGCTATCCCAAATGTGGACTTCTTTTTGTAAGTAATCTGAATTAACGAGATGAAATGGCATCTGCCCTCAATGCCTTCTTTTCAGTTACAAGTTTCACTCTACTCACTTCAACCTAAACATTTGCTCAATATGCAGGATATGTCCAAGATCTCCAAGGAATTACATAAAGCTGCATTTCTCTCCTTCAGCAAGATGGAATAGAAAAAATACAGAAAATATCTGTAAATGGATCAAGAAAATGAACTGAAAGTTGGTTTAAGTTTAGCAAAAGGAATTATGAGGGACATACATGACAAAAGATAATTAAATAGTGAACAGTTAGTAGAAATTACAACCTAGAAGAGTTCAACATAGTCACATTTTGGCCATTGTGTGATACTCTTGTAACTATTTTTAAAATGCAATGCAATTACATTTTCCTATACTAGTAGCATAGTACTATTGAGACAAATTAGAGCTATTGGCTCTTTCACAATTAACTTCCTCCTTGCATCCTCTTACTTTTTTCTCTCCAACATTTTAGTAGCAACATTGATTTTAACAAACCCCATTAACATAATATTATTGCTTGACTATGGCACTCTAACTTAATCTCTAGAAGCTATATATTGATATTTCATAAAAGCAATTTCCCTTCCGTTATGTGTACTGCAAAGGAAGACATTTAGATAAATTCAAAAACTATGTTCAATATTTTTTGGGAATTGAAGAATAAAACTTCTATGGTTCTTCAGTATCTATTATCTTTCACCTTGATAATCTCTGTAATCACTCCTTTTTTGAGAATTTCTCAAGTTGAAATATCCTGGCCCCCACATGAGTGACATACAGAAATTACTGAAGAAGAACAACAGATACAACACATCAGCAAATGGATAAACTGGGCAGTTTTACTAGACATTCTTCATTTATCATAATTGTTTTCCTGGGACACATGTATTTGTCTTCATTCATGTTTTCTTAGAAGTGAACATTTGATTATTCTTTTTCTGTAGCTTTTTTCTTTCTGTATGATAAATAAATGAAAACTGAAAGGAAATTAGCAATTAAAATAGAACCTCAATGCCAGAAAATGTTTCCTTGTCATGATACAGATATCCTATAACCGAAATTGCAGAAAAAACATTGATGTTCAGTAGTTTGATTTAAGTATAAGTATAATCTTTATTGTCATTGGACTTAAATACAATTGGTTAAATACAATGAAATTTGCTAATAAGTATCCTTTCTGGGTAATGCCTTTCATAGGGAATAATTTCTCTTTTTGTGCTTCAAATGGCAATAAAGATTATGGTATTCTGTTAAAGTCTCTTTGTCCTAAACACTGCTTTCTTATTTTTATTTTATTATGAGAATGTATTCACTTTAGTTTTGTTCTCTTTCATTTTGTATACCATCTCAAATATCTGAAGGACAGTGCAGTGATTTATTAATGTTTCAGATAAAATAAACATAGGACATACTAAGGAGAGCTACTTCTTGAATTTAATTTCTACTAATGTTTTAATTAAAAAGAAAAGCAAAATTTTCAGGCCACCCATCTCACAAAAGTGATTCTAAGCACTGTACAATGTTTAAAATCCAACAATTAAACCAATAATCTACACATGACACCCTAGATAAACGATACTTTCCAATCATATCAATAAAAGGGCTTGTCCTGTCTCCTCTTCCAATGCCTTGGAGAAAGGTCAATTTTGTTAGGAATATCTAGATTTCTGGGATAAGCTTTTTGAACAGGACACAAATCATGTCTTCTCCCTTAGAAGCATGCCCTCTCTGCTAGATCTGGCGGGTTCAGCAGAAACAACAAGAGAAAGGTAATCTTGTAAATATGCAGCTCACAGTAGCAATGTTACATGGATTAGCCTGAGATGTCAAAAACTGCCCGTGTAGAAACTAACATGTGCATGAAATTATGATTGAAAGCAACCGGTAACTACTATAGTACATATATTTCAGTATATGTGTCATATAATTTGTATGCACATACTGTATTTCAGTATCTGTATCTGTATAATTTCTGTATCTTGTACCAATCTAGAGGATAAATGCCAAATCTGTATCATTTGCAACTGTTAGCGAGGTTCCACATAAAGCACATTGCACTTATTACAGGGCATAACTGAGATACTGATAATGTTTGAGTAAATCAAGTGGGTCAAATAGCTACCAAGACAGATTCAAATGTTGTTCTTTGTATAGCTATACTGTGTAGCCAATGATTGTTGAGGTCACGAGATAATGAGAAAGTTAACCTATTTTTCCAGGGAAAGTAGGATCCCATCCAGAATAGGTTAAACCCCAATTACCAATTCTATTTTCTATACCTATACCAATTACCTGTTGCATTTTCATTGGATCTAATTTCAGTTTGGTCTCTTTCATTCAGCCCATTATCAAACTTAAGTATCATTCAGGGACACTAAAGTTAGATAGCAAAAAACAAGAGAGCTTGGTAATTCAAGCATACTGATGGTAACTCAGGCCAAACTCTAAATAGTCTACATAGGTTAATATAGATGCTGAACAGTATAGGGCATATAAGGTGTACATAGGCCAATATAAATCCAATAGTCCTCCAGCACTAACGTTTGAATATTTTGCAGTTGGAACCATTGCAAAACAATCTCATTGTTCTAGCAGATAAACGAAAAAATATTCCATAATCAAAGGGACGGAGTGTTTCCCACAGGCTAAACCTTGTTTTTGTACCATCCGTATCTGTTTTGGATAGCTCAGTTATGCTATGCTTAGACTACAAATGCAACTGTCGTCTTACTCACCTTGATACATAATCTTTATTTGGGAAATAGTTTACTTAGCAGAAGGTTCCTAGATATAGCTCGGCAAGATTATTTTTTATTATTATTTCAGACAAGAATGAAATCATATACACGCCAGAGTTTTGTCTACTGAAGTACGGAGAATCAAAGCCTTCTAGAGGTTTGCGTGCTTAGGTTCTAATCTTCACCCACCTGTCTTTCCAAGCCAGCCGTTATTTGAACACTATCCTGATGGCCTTGGAAGGCACCCGATCTGGGTAGGCATAATGGGTCCTTCTAGCCTGACAACAGCGGGTTCCTACTTGACCAGCTTCAATCCTTTTTATTATTCTCTATTACTAAAGAAAATATAATTACTAAAAGTGGTATATTTGTTTTCACCCAATCCTGACATCAATGAAATCATTAGTTTAATTGGTGGAGAGATTACAAAATTTATTTTTCATTGTAGGATAATGTAATACCATGAAAGATACTTAAATTATATTCAGTGGATTCACTGAATATAATTTTAAACAATATAAACAGTTAATTTTATGCATGCTTTCATAGCTACTTACAATATAACTACATGAAAATCCCCTAACATAGCGGATAAAACTTTTTTTTGCTTTTGACTGATGTTCTTCATATAAGCCCTGCACTAGTCACATGAATATAATATGCATTGTAAATTACCTTAGTAATTCCTTACTTCAGGAATATTCATCTATGCCATCGGCTCTCATTAAATATCTTAAAAACTTGCAATATCTTAATGGAATAGAGCAGGGGTGTCAAACTCGATTTCATTGAGGGCTGCATCAGGGTTGTGTTTGAGCTCGGGGAGAAGAGTGGGTATGGCCAGGGTTGGCATGGCCAGCTTGACATCACTTGTGTTGGGGGCATTTGTGGTGGCCCAAGTGCTCTGTCAGAGAAAAAGGGCTCTTGAGCTCTGTTTTTGGCCATGATGGCCTCCTGCCAGAGAAAATGGAGCTTGGGTGGGCCACACATTCCCCCAAGGCCCCATTTTAATCCATGATGGCCCCCTGCAGCCCTCTGTCAGCAAAAACGGAGCTCAGTTTTCACTGGCAGAAGGCTGCAGGAGGCTCATCACAGCTAAAAATGGGGCCTGGGAGGGCTGCGCAGAGTCCTCCTAAGTTCCGTTTTCACTGGCAGAGGCACAGTGGGCCAGTGCATTGCTGTTTCCAGGGTGGCCCGCAGGCCAGATCTAAGCACCCCATGGGCTGGATCTGGCCCCCAGGCCTTGAGTTGACACCCCTGGAATAGAGGATGAATGCATTATTTAAAGAGCTAACCAAATGGTTTCTCCTATGGATGTAAAGTGGAGTATATGCTTCATTGACGAGCATACACTTCCTCAAAAAGTAAAAAAGGAATCTAAAACTTGAACTGAGCAGTTGGATGTTCAACTGAGCACTTTTGAAAAGTTTGAGTAGAAATGTCTCCCATAAAAGGATATACGGGTCAACTTATAGTGACTGTTCAGAATCACAATGGCACTGAAAAATGTGAGTTATGATAATTTCACATTTACAACTGTTGTAACAACCCCATTGTCATGTGATCAAAATTCAGATGCTTAGCAACTAAATCACCATCACCATCATTATTATTATCATCATCAGAGATGGAAGGGATCTTGGAGGTCTTCTAGTTCAACCCTGCTGGTCAAATAGATGACCCTATACCATTTCAGACAAATGGATGACCAATTCCTTCTTAAAAGCCTCCAGTGATGAAGCACTCAAAATTTCTGAAGGCAAGCTCTTCTACTGGTTGATTGTTATCACTGTCATGAAATTTCTTCTTATTTCTAGTTCCCTAACTCCTTGGTTAGTTTCCATTCATTGTTTCTTGTCTTGCCTTCTGGCCTTTGGAAAATAGGTTGACCCCCTCTTCTTTGTGGCAGGCCTTTAAATATTGAAATACTGCTATCCTGCCACCCTTTAGGTCCTTATCACTAGGTTAGACATACCCAATTGATATGTTTTAGCCTCTAGTCCCCTAATCATTTTAATTGCTCTTCTCTGGATTATTTCCAGAGTTTCAATATCTTTTTGAAACTATGCAACTTTCATATTTATGACAGTCACAATGTCCCAGGGTCAAGTGAATATATTTTGAGACCTTCTGATAGGCAAAATAAATGGGGAAGCCAGATTCACTGAACAATCATGTCAATAAATTGACAATCACAGTGATTAACCTAACAATTGTGGCAAGAAAACTCATAAAATAGAGCAAAATTCACTTATCTCACTTAGCAACAGCAATTTTAGGCTCAATTGTATTTGTACACTGAGGACTACCTGTTCAACAGGTGAGCACTCTATCTGAACAATCAATATAAAATATATAAAAATTAAATACAAGCTTAGTTGCAGTGATTCATTTGCAAATAAAAACAATTCATAAAGGAAGTAGGATAATTATTTCACTTGTACTGTAAATATTCAGTTCCTTTCTTTCTTTCTAAGCTAGTTTGATGGAAGCAAGGAGAGCAGCCATTGATTCTCTCTTTTCCCTCCCTCCTGACTTCCATTGTTTCTATTGTTTTCCAAAGGAAGGGTGACTCCATCCCTTTTACAGACTGGTTTGTCAGATCAGCATAGAAACTGAGGGAAACTGTATTGTAAAAGTTAGGTTCTCCGTTATGGGTAAACAGAAATTGAGGGGATATGTGTCTTACTTCAGAATGTTATAATAGTAGGAGTATTAAATCCATACAACTAACATTTGCTTAGAGAATAGCTTAGATGCAGAAGCACATCTCTGTGGCAAATGGCTACCATGAGGAGAAGGGGAAGGGATGTAAGCTGTCAGGTGGCAGTTCAACGTAAAGACCTCTAATTTTACATACTTTAAAATCTTTCTGTATGCTTTGCAATGGTGTTGCAATTAAAAATAAGGTATACTAAAAGAAAAAAAATGTGACTAAAATGTCTTTATTCATAAAAATAAACTATGTAACGCTGTGCAATAGGGAAATAGTTTGCAAAAATGTACTCTTAGGCCCAAAACCTGGTTACCTAAAGCAATCAAATTACTTTGATAAAATACAACATTATTTTATTTTCTTGCACTTGATAATGCAGGAAAGTTTTGAAACTTCCTGGAGAGACCATGATCAAAACCAGAACAAGAGCTCATATGTCTCTGGCCCCACAAATCGCAAAGACAAAATAAAGAAAATAGCAGACACAGTGGAAACCACAGCCTGACATTGAAATGATTTAGATAAATCCATCCGTGCAACTTTATCATTATTTATCCCTTCCTACCAGTCTGCATGCTTGCCATACTAGCTTTGAAATATGGTCAGTGAATAAAAACAATATGATTTACTGGGTCACAGGTTTTTTTCCCTATTGCTTCTCAGGGTCAGTTTAGCGTACTGTGAATTTTTTATTATGAGAATTTTTTAACCATTTCATGTGTATTGCAGGCATTTCAAAGGTTTAGTAATGAATGCAGTTTACAGTATATGTGAATGGGGGAGGGAACATTTTCTCACACTTTTTCTTAATAGAACAGACAGTTGTAAGTGAAATGTGTATGTATCTGGAATTTTCCAAGTAAAGAAAAAAAGAAATAAGGATTTTCCTAGCAGCAAGATGTTCTAACAGGAACAACTTTGAGGAAATATATATTTGATTTTTTACCACATGAAGAATGCAGTAGGGAGAATTATTCAGGCCCTCTGCCACTTCTTCATTTTCCTCATAGATACTGAATAGCTTTGGCGCCCTCTTGAGCCTGACCAAAGCCTTCTGCGGAAAGCTTTTTTAGAACTTTCTCCAGGCAAGGGGAGGCCCTGCCGTTTTCACTGCTTGAAGCACTCCTGTCTGTTTTTCAGAGTCATAAAGATGAAGCGTTGAAAAACTACTACCCAGCCATGAAATACATGTCCATAATAATATATGCTGCCCAGAATTGCTTCCGGTGAAATGGGTGGCTATACAATTGGACGACTAAGTAGAATCTGCTTTAAGCCAGGTTGCTGTTTTCTTTCTCGTGTCCCTGTGTGGGTATGTCTCTAGCTTATGGGTATATAATGTCTTGACAAATTTCATGGCTGATGTTAGATCGGGTAAAGGAGACAAAAAGGACTTCAGTAAACAACAGCTCTTTATTGCAAGTCAAGTAAACATCCGGCTGAGGAATGGTCGGGCAGCATCCCCTTTTAAAGGGATCTGTCAGACCTCTTAACCAATGAGATTCAACCTCTGTTTCCGCCGGAATAGAGGACCTTGGTGGAAACCTCTTGCAGTCTGGGGCGGGGGGGGGGAGAGATATCTAACAGCTGACTCCAGGTTTGGGAGAAACCAGGAAGTGGTGGTGGGTTTGGCAAATTTATTTGGCTGTGCTCTAATCGATATCAAATGACTGGATTTAACACATGTAAATTTAATGAATGTATATTTTCCATAGTCCAGAATGTTGCAAGGGCATATTCTCTAGAGGATAGTTGCTTGAAACCTTCATTCATTTTATTGAACTGTTGACTCTAATGTGTAATAAGGCCCAGATTTCCAAAGTGAGGTCCATGGGACAAATATAATGCTTTAGCATTGGTGTTTGCCAGCTCCTCCCCCAATTTAATGTTTGTTATATTTATTCATTTAATTTATATGCCCAAGGTCTCACAACACACACACACACACACACACACACACACACACACACACACACACACAGTCAAGTCAATATTGCAGACTAGAATTGGTTTGGACATACACTCACTTTCTAGAAAATGTTTAATTTACTGGGGACAGGTGTATGATCTTTTGCACAGCAAGGTGTGGGCTCAAAGATGCCTTGTTGACTATTTCTTAAAGACATGACATGCATGTTTTCCTCACAATTCTAACTTGTAGTTAAGGTTAGTTGAATTGCGTGGTTGCTTTTTTAGGATAAAATATTTGCTTCGAAATGAGGATCCTAAAATTATGTACTGTAATAATAAGGATTTTGTTCTCAAATATTTTGTTCTTAACTCTTCAAGTTATGCCAAGTCTGGAAACAAACTACAGTTTTTCTTGGAATTAAATATTTTATTGGATGTGTCAATATGTCATTCTCTGTTAGCCTACATTCTCTCCAACTAAAATAATGTAGCTTTTAAAAAAAGAGAAACATAAAAAAGTGATATGAATGAAGAGGAGACAGAAACCCTGAATTTTCTAAAGCCGTGGAATTGTTGGAGTACATTCCAGATGGCCTTTATGTAGTACTATCTTCCACTCTGTAAAGTGCACAAAGATGTAGACATACATTTGTTGCATCTTCTATCTCAATTCTGGCTCCTTAATAAGGATGATTAATGGTGCTGAGCTAACAATTTATTATGGCGCAAACCAAGGTGTAGAAATAGCAATAGCACTTAGACTTATATACCGCTTCATAGTGCTTTTACAGCCCTCTCTAAATAGTTTACAGAGTCAGCATATTGCCCCAACAATCTGGGTCCTCATTTTATCCACCTCAGAAGGATGGAAGGCTGAGTCAACCTTCCATCTGGTGAGATTTGAAGTGCCAAAATGCAGCTAGCAGTCAGCTGAAGTAGCCTGCAGTACTGCACTCTAACCACTGCACCACCTGGGCTCGGCTGTAGCTGGATTCCTCAACAAACTTGAAAAAACATTTGCCTCTCGTTCTTCCTAATGTGGAGTGGGATGGGGCTGTGGCCTGAGGAGGAAGTAATTTCTGATAGAGGGCTTGACTTTCTATCAATACTTGATCTGAATGGGAATTCTGGAAAACTAGGGTAAACTCTCCCTGCTTTGTAGATAATTTCTTACCTATGCCCTTTATCATTCCTCCATGCAGTTTAAATATTTACTTTAAATATTAAAATAAATTGATGTCTTCTGTTTCCTTTTCTCTCATATTGCTTTTTCAAATTGCTTTGAAAAATTCCAAATTAGTGCCAACATGAAAATTCTGTGCAATTAATACTTATCTCAGTAAACTTTGACCTGTTCTTTATATCAATGCATATTCAGTACATTGTTATGCTATATTTCATTCCACGCTACATGGTTTTAGTATCTTTAATTGCGGACACATAAAGCATTCATGGAGCTATCAGGAATATTTGTTAGGAAAGCAAGATTCTGCAAGATTATCTGAGGTGATATCACAGAAGGACAAAGGTCAATATTTAGAATATAGTCTTTGCCACATGGATAGTATCATTCATTACATGGAATATTTCTATATCTACATTCAAGGATTCTTGAAGCATATAAGGCAAACTAAGGTGAATATTTGGTGGAACTTTAGAAGAATAAACTGTAAGAGTAAGACATCAAACAGCTTTCTGTCCCCACACTTAAGGACATCCTGTCTTGGTCTTCTTATCTGGTCATTCCTGAAAATCTCTCTTTCAGGATGTCTCCTGCCAGAGCATGTTCCATTCCCAAATGGAACTGAAAAGAAAGTTCACCCTGCAGGAAGTTCTTCTCTGCCCAATATTTCCCTATAGCAGTGATGGCTAACCTTTTTGTTGTTGCGTGCCCACACCAGTGCTGAGTTACGACCGGTACACCCTGGTATTTGAGGTTTTCGGGGCTTCTGCACACACACACAGAGCATACAGCGCCTGTGCGATGCTCTGCCGAGCAGCTAGAACGTCGTTGGCGGTAAGTACGCATGCATGCACTGCGCGTCTGTTCATGCGTGCTGCACACGTTCATGTGGTGGACATCCAGCTCAGTTGCACTGTACCAGTTGCACCGGGATCCGGAACTCATCACTGGCCCACATCCGTAATGTGTGTGTGACACCCCCCCATGCATCCTTCCCCCTGTGCATGCATGCATGACCACCGCTCCTTCTGCGCATATGTGTGTGACCCCCCACACCCCATTTTGGGCCTAGTAAGCCTCCCTGAAGCCGCCTTGGACCAAAAATAGGGTGTGTGGAGGAGTGCCGCACCCACTGCAGCCTGTTTTGGGCCTAGCAGACCTCCCTGAAGCCTCCTGGGACCAAAAATGGGGCCCCATGATGACAATTACAATTGAGTTATTAAAGCCCCGTTCTTTTGTATACATGTGTAACATCAGCACACATACAAAAGGCCAGTGTTCACTTGGCTTTTTGGTCTTCTGCATAGATGCCCTAAGGATTTGCCTGGAGGATTGGGCAAAGAGTAAGAACTGATGGTCAAACTCTTCTACCTTGGATCACTGGGAAAATGGTGAAACAATGCATGACTGGATTTCAAAAAGCACAGGGGAAAAAAGGACACTCAAAGAAGAAAAACAAAAATAGAAATGTAGTATTTATAGATAATGGAGCAAGATATATCTGCCTTTTTCTCTGCGAATGTGCGGGACCCGGATGGCTGCCTGGCTTCTCATTCTATAGAAGCCGGTGAGAAAGAAGATCTAGGAGAGCCTCCAGAGTCTATTACAACCTCAAACAAAAGGTCCTGAAAGGGCTGAAATCCACAGAGTGCGTGAGGATCGGCATTTGAATAACAGCCACCTCCGGTCGTTTTCCCAGCTGCGGAACTGTAGTGGCCTAGAGCTGGAGCTGTTTGCGCGGCGTGGAGGAGAAGATGGCGGTGCCGCGCTGCTGAACGCAGCGTTTTTTTTGCCAATCTCTGGCGTCTGCCATCCCTTCTTGATCGATTTCATCTGAGTGGTGAGCAGTGAGCCAGGGGATTTATTCGCTATTACCATCTAGAACGTTGGGGGTTTGGCGGAGACTTTCGGGATCGGCGGATCCGGCGGCTGGCTGTGTTTGCTGCCGCCGTAGCCATCCTGGACGCCCCCCCCCCCCTTTCGCTACTCTGCTCGCCCTTTCATTGTCTCTCCTCTTCGCCCTTTGCGGGCTCCTGCGGTCCTGGGTGAAAAAAGAAAGAAGCTCCATCTACCAGAATTGGTCACTCAGCTGCCTGGTCGCGCTGCTCGGAGCGGAGAAGAAGATGGCGGCATCATGCTGCTGATAGCAGCATTAACATCATTCACTTCTGAGTCCGGGGAGAAGAGAGGCCTGGACGCCCCCCCTTTTTCTTCCATTGTGCTGGCCTTCTTACCATTGCAGCCTTCTTCTGATATTACTCCTTTGCCCCCACCTGCTGTCGGCGAGCCTTACCATCTCCCTACCCAGCACTGACTCTCCTCCACCTTGGCCTGTGACCATCTACTCTGGCCCGTAACACCTGTCCTCCCCTTGATCGTCTGCTGCCTGCCACCGCCCCAGATAGTTAGGTAGACTTAGGTAGAGATAGGTATAGCTTTAGATTTAGACATAGATAGATATAGATAGATTTATAGTTTAGGTATAGTTCAGGTATAGGTATCGGGGCAGCGCCATCTGGGGGTGCATTCGGCCTCTGGGCAGGGCTGATAGAGGTCAGAGTTGGGGTCGGGGTTAGGGTTGGTGGTAGAGTTAGGGTTGGGGTTAGGGCTTGGCTACGCCCGGGTTAGGATTAGGATTAGGATCGGTGTAGGGTTAAGATTGGGTGAGATTAGGTTGGGTTAGTGTTAGGTTAGGCTTAAGGGTTAGAGTTAGGATTAGGACTGGGGTTGGGTCAAGGCTAGGAGCGACAGATGATGGCAGCCGTAGGGGCGAGGACTTGGCTTTGTGGAAATCAGCGTTCTTTACCCCGTCTTCTTGAGTGGCTCGGGCCAGTCCTAGACGTTGGCCCCCCAGACTTTGGCCCCCCAGACTTTGGACCTTGTATAACCTTAGGAGAGGGAGAAGAACTACTCTCCTGCATGTGGTCCACTAACCTTCTTTTGGATCTGGAGGGCGTAAGACTGGAAAGCTGCTGTTTGCGAATATCGGACGCCTATTCCTTGCCCCCTTCATTTGCAGCCACCCTGTATATCATCGACTCTTGGACCTGTGGTCTTGGATGTTTGTCTGGGGCATAGAGGAGGGGAGAAGAGCGGAGCAGCTCGCCCTCCATCTTCACACCATTGTTTTATACTGCACAAGCGCAGTGCTCCGCAAATTTTAATGTATGATGAGTGTATGGTATGAGTGTGGTTGAATGAATGTACCCACTTTTATCTTTATATTGTTGTATTTGTGTTTTTAAATTGTTGTGGGGATTGCCTGATTGTCTGATTGTGTATGGTTGCGAAGGCTGGGACTGTAACTGGGTACCTCCTACACTGAGTGCTTTGCAGAAGTGTTAGGGGGGCCCAGTTTAATCCCATCCTTAGTATGTATGATTCGAAGGCCCTGCCGGGGAACATGGTGACTCTGGGGGAGGGTGGGGGGCCCATGGACACGGGAGTGGGCCGGAGCATTACGGTCCTAACTGGGAGGGGCAGATATGGTGGGGACTTTAGGGCTGGCCATTACCGGGGAAGGACGGTTCGCTACATCATAGAGATCCCCCCTTCTATTAGTCCCACTCCAAGGCCAGATGGCGTGAGTAGTCAGGGCCCTGGTCTCAGGCTGTTGTTGCTAAATGCCAGGTCTGTGGTGCACAAGGCTCCCCTCGTCTGGGACTTAATTTTATACGAGGGGGCAGACCTGGCATGTATTACTGAAACCTGGCTGGGCCCAGAAGGAGGAGTCCCCCTCACTGAGATGTGCCCAGAGGGTTTTCAGGTGCTTCATCAGCCGCGACCTCAGAGAAGGGGTGGGAGAGTGGCCATTGTTATCCGAAGGTCTCTGGTTCCTCGTAGGACCCCTGCTCCGGAGCTTGTGAGTCCTTATTGGTGAAGTTGGACCTTGGGGATGAAGTGGGCTTGTTGTTAACATACCTGCCTCCCAACAGCATTGCAACAGCCCTCCCCTCGCTCCTCGAGTCAGTAGCCGAGCTAGCGGTTGAGTTTCCCAAACTTATGGTGCTGGGAGATTTCAACCTGCCTTTGCTTGGCGAGCACTCTGATGAAGCGCAGGAGTTCATGGCTTCCATGACAGCCATGGGCTTGACTCAAGTAATTCGGGGTCCGACTCACTCAGAGGGTCACACGCTCGACCTCGTATTTCTCTCGGAGCAGTGGAGTTGTGATCTTGGTTTGAGGGGTATTGAGATCTTGCCCCTGTCATGGTCAGACCACTGCCTACTGAGGCTTGACTTTCGGAGACCAATCCCCCATTGTAGGGAGGAGGAACCGATTAGGTGGTTCCACCCCAGACGCCTTATGGACCCTTTGGGCTTTCAGACGGCGCTTGGTGTTATACCTGATACTCTTGTCCACAGTCCGGCTGAGGCCTTGGTCGCTGCTTGGAACTCGGCGGTGGCAGAGGCCCTCAACCGGATTGCACCTTTACGGCCTATCCGAGGCAGTGGATCCAGGAGGGCTCCTTGGTTTACTGAGGAACTCCGGGAGATGAAGCGGCAAAAGAGATGCCTAGAGCGCCGCTGGAGGTCCAGTAAGTCTGAGTCAGACCGAGCACTGTTAAAATCCTGCATCAGAGCCTACCTTCTGGCGATTCGGGCTTCAAAAAATACATACATCGCCGCTCTGATTGCATCCGCTGAGTCGCGCCCAGCCGCCTTGTTTAGGATAACCCACTCCCTTCTGAAAGGGAGGGATGCGGGCAATCCTTTACAAGGCAGGGCTGAGGAGTTTGCCCAATTTCTCATGGATAAAGTTGCTCGGCTTCGGACAAACCTGGACTCCAATTGCGCAGAGCCAGCCGAGGTACCGGGGAAGGTCTTGAATAGCATCTTTGGATTGACTTTCAGTCTGTTACTCCTGAGGAAGTGGACAAGGCCATCGGAGCAGTGAGTGCCTCCACGAGTGCACTGGACCCATGCCCCTCCTGGCTGGTCGTGAACAGCAGGGAGGTGACGCTGGGCTGGATCCAGGCGATAGTTACCGCCTCCCTCCAGGAGGGTTCTTCCCCCCCCCTAAAGGCAGCAGTGGTGAGACCCCTCCTGAAAAGGCCGTCTTTGGATCCAGCCATTTTAAATAACTATCGTCCAGTCTCCAACCTCCCCTTTGTTGGGAAGGTTGTTGAGAAAGTGGTGGCCTCTCAGCTCCGGCGGTCCTTGGATGAAACCGATTATCTAGACTCCTTTCAGTCTGGATTCAGGCCTGGCTACAGCACGGAAACTGCTTTGGTCGCTCTGACCGATGATCTCTGGAGAGCCAGAGACGGGGGCCATCCCTCTGTCCTAGTGCTCCTTGACCTCTCAGCGGCCTTCGATACCATCGACCATGGTATCTTTCTGCGACGGTTGCAAGAGGTGGGGGTGGGAGGCACCATCTTTCGGTGGTTCTCCTCCTACCTCTTGGACAGGTCGCAGTCGGTGTTAGTTGGAGGGCAGAGGTCGTCCCCTAGGCCCCTTAAGTATGGGGTGCCACAGGGTTCGGTCCTGTCCCCCCTCCTGTTTAACATCTACATGAAGCCGCTGGGTGAGATCATCCGACGGCACGGATATCATAAGTACGCGCACTATACTCAGTTGTATCTGTCCGCCCTGTGCCAACTCAGTGAAGTGGTTGATGTGATGTGTCAGTGCCTGGAGGCTGTCAGGGTCTGGATGGGGGTAAACAAACTTGCGCTCAATCCTGACAAGACCGAGTGGCTTGTGTTTTTCCCTCCCAATAATTGGCCATGTATTCCAATTCTCAGGCTGGGGGGTGAAATTATACCCTCCTCAGACAGGGTTCGCAATTTGGGAGTCCTCCTGGATCCACAGCTGACTTTAGATCACCATTTGTTGGCTGTGACCAGGGGGGCATTTGCCCAGGTTCGCCTGGTGCACCAATTGCGTCCCTACCTGAACTGGGAGGCTCTCACAACAGTCACTCATGCCCTTGTGACCTCAAGACTGGACTACTGCAATGCGCTTTACATGGGGCAGCCCTTGAAGAGTGTTCAGAGACTTCAGCTTGTCCAGAATGCAGCCGCGCGAGCGATTGTGGGTGCACCTCAGTACACCCACGTTACACCTATCCTCCGCGAGCTGCACTGGCTGCCTATTGGTCTCCGGATACGCTTCAAGGTGCTAGTTGTCACTTATAAAGCCCTACATGGTATTGGACCTGGGTACTTGAGAGACTGCCTTCTGCCGATTACCTCCCAAAGACCCATTAGATTCCACAGACTAGGCCTCCTCCAAATTCCATCGACCGGCCAATCCCGATTGTCAACCAAGTGGAGGAGGGCCTTCTCTGTGGCTGCTCCGGCCCTCTGGAACAATCTCCCCGTGGAGATTCGGACCCTCACCACCTTATCGCCGTTAAGACCTGGCTGTTCCAGCAGGCCTGGGGCTGCTGAGTTCCATCCCCCTCTCGAACTAGAGTGCTTGTTGAGACCTTTTTAAAACCGTTTTTGTATTGTTGTTTGTCTTTGTATTCCCCCCCCCCCTTTTGTATGATGTCCCTACCCTCCAGGTTTGTTAGCTGCCCTGAGTCCCTCGGGAATAGGGCGGCATACAAGTTGAATAAACCTCTAAACCTCTAAACCTTTTTCAAGCATGATGATTTTCTATGAATTTCTTTTTATTTTATCAAGGTTTTTGATTTACTTCTGGTAAATCGTAGGGTTCAAAGGCTTCTCAGGTGTTTTTTTTTAAGCAAAAGTTATGCCAAAGTCCTAGCTGCAGAATTTCCCTGTCTTTTATCTGAACTCTAAATATAGCAACTAGGCAGAAACAATCAGCTTTTGATCTGGAATTCAAATTACTTCCTATTGGACCCAACATGTATGAACAGTATACGCAAAAGTCATATGTTACCATCCACTAATCCATAAACTTTGAGCAAAGTTTAATCACCATCCATAATTATTTTTCAGTCTCTGTATTAAGATTCAAACAGGAAATATACAAAATATGTACATAAAATACAAAAAATACATTTTTTTTTTTTAAAAATGGCTTCTTCAGGCAAACATCTGCATTTAGTGTGACCTTCCTTGTCACTAAGCACATCTTGAACTCTTTGGGGGAGATTGTTCTGAAGTTTTCTGAGGTAATTTTCTATTACATTATACCAGGCTTCTTTCAGCAACCTCTAGGTTTCTTCCTTAGATTTAGGCTGTTTTTTCTCTGTCTAGGTCAGTGGTTCCCAATTTTCTTTTGGCCATGCCCCACCTAAACATCTCTAAAATTCTGATGCCCCCCCCTCCCGTGACATATAATTCTTATTTTACTCAAAAAGTGTGCTCTACTCACACCTCACACAGAGGAAGCCTAAAAGGCCATTAACTTGGTTTAAACAAGGTTCAAATTGCCCCCATTAAAAATAAAATTGCCCAGGGGGCAATCTGATTTTTAATGGGGGCAATTTAAACCTTGTTTATGAGGGCAATTTGAACATTGGGCCCCACGTTGGGAACCACAGGTCTAGGTGATCCAATACTGCCTTGAGAACATTCAAGTCTGGTCCCTGTGGTGGCCAATCCTTGATGTTCAGTGTTTTTTCTGATATTTTCCTCACTAAATGTGTTCCAATGTGCTTGGGATCATTATCATGCTGAAAAATAAACCCATTCCCAATCAGGTGCTTTCTAGAAGAAATGGCATGATGAATTAAAATCTGTCTGTATTTTTCAGTGTTCATAATCTTATCAATTCAGGATATCACCAATACCATTGGCAGAAATTCAGCTTCAAACCAAGATACATCTTTCATCATGTTTCAATGACGGCTGCAAGTGCTCATTCATCCATTCCTCTCCAACTATTGTTTTCACATATTGTCAATGATTGGACCCCAAATTTTCAAACTTGGATTCATCACATTTTTTTTATAATAATTTTTTTCACTGGTCCTCAGTCTGATCTTTGTGGGCTTCAGCATGTCTTAGTCTTTTCACTCTGCTCCCCTCCTGCAAAAGTGATTTCTTGGCTGCTACCCTTCCACAAAGACCATTACTGATCAAGCTTTGTCAGACTGTAGAAAGGTCAATTTGGCATCCCGATGAGGCTGCCAAATGCTGAACCAGGGGATCCAGCTGGACTTCCTCTGGTCTCTCAAAGAAGAAACTCTGAGAAATTTCTCATCAGAATTTGAAATTTTCCTTGGACTTCCAGTCCTTTTTTTGTCCTTTACCTCTCCTGATTCCTCAAACTTCTTTATAACAGCTTGAATATGCAATTTGTTTGTTGATTTCCCTTTGAGAGTGGCCTTGCTGATGCAAGACTATGATTTTTATGTCTGTCACATTCTGTGATCTTTGGCATTTTGACTGGAATAATGTGAATGAAAGCTGGTTTTATAAGCAAGCTTCCAATGAATTCAGTGGTGGGTTTCAAAATTTTCAAAATTTTAACACTTAGCAGTGACAGTTAGGTTTCAGTTCCATTCCATTTAGGTTTACAGAAGCCAAGTGTCTGCTGTTGCTCAAGTGTAAGGGGAGATCACACTGCTTATTTGCCACTTTGGCCTATGGAAGCTTATTCTGCTTTTTCCTTTTTTTTTTTTGAAGAGTGCATACATAGATCCTGCATTTTCGGGTTGTATTTGAATAAAAAGATTGAGACATAATTATAAATGGTCATTATACCATTGCTACAATAAGAAATATAATGGTGGCTTAAGACTTTTGCACAGTACTGTATGGTATCTATGTGGGAGAAACACTTATGGGGCTCAGTAGAACTTTCAACTTCTGCACCTAAGCCATGCACTGGTCCAATGAATATAATATGCAATGTAAATTACCTTAGTAATTCCCTGTTTCAGGAATATACATTTACAGCAACAAATACCTTGTAATCTTATCTGTTTTTTACAGAACAGGGAATGAATATATTGTTTAAAGAACATCAAATGATTTCTCCTGTGCGTATAATGGGGACCCAGTGGTGGGGTGCGACTGGTATACCCTGGTACAGGTGTACTGGTGCCTGCTGGGAGCACCAGGTACCGTTCCAGTACGGTGCTCCGGAGGGCCCACCCGCCCGCCAGCTCTCCTTACCAATATTTGAGCCGACCGGGGGATTTGTGCCTGCACACAGAGTGTAGGGTGCCTGCCGGATGCTCTGCCAAGCAGCTGGAGTATCTAGGGCAGTGGGTATGCATGCGTGCTGGTTGCAACGGGAGCCGGAACCACTATTGAATGGGGAGTATACACTTCCTCAAAAACAAAAGAAAAAGTAGTCTAAAACATGAACTAAACATTTAGAGTTCAGCTAAGCTCTTTGAAAAGTCTCCTATTGAGGAATGAACACTGAATCTGAACAATCATTTGCAAATAAAAACATTTCATAAAGGAGGCAGGATAATTATTTCACTTGTACTGTAAATATTCAGTTCATTTCTTTCTTTCTAAGCTTGTTTGATGAGAGCTAGGAGAGCAGCCATTGATTCTCTCTTCTCCCTCCTTCTTGACTTCCTTTGTTTCTATTTTTTCCATAGGAAGGGTGACTCCATCCCATTTACAGACTCTGGTTTGTCAGATCAGCATAGAAACTGAGGGAAACTGTATTGTAAAAGTTAGGTTCTCCATTGTTATGGGCAAACAGAGAAATTGTGGGGATATGTGTATTACTCCAGGATGTTACAATAGTAGGAGTATAAAATCCATACAACTAACATTTGATTAGAGAATAGCTTATCTGCAGCAGCACATCTCTGTGGCAAATGGCTACTGTGAAGCGGAGGGGAAGGGAGATAAGCTGTCAGGTGGCTGTTTAACATAAAGACCTCTAATTTTACATGTTCAATCTAATACACGAACAAAACTCACCTATACTTTAAAATCTAACTTTCTGTATGCTTTGCAATGGTGTTGCAATTAAAAATAAGGTGTACTAAAATGTGACTAAAATGTCTTTATTCATAAAAATAAATTATGTAATGCTGTACAATAGAGAAACAGTTTGCAAAAATGTACTCTTAGGCCCAAAACCTGGTTACCTAAAGCAATCAAATTACTTTGATAAAATACAACATTATTTTATTTTCTTGCGCTTGATAATGCAGGAAAGTTTTGAAACTTCCTGGAGAGACCATGATCAAAACCAGAACAAGAGCTCATATGTCTCTGGCCCCACAAATCGCAAAGACAAAATAAAGAAAATAGCAGACACAGTGGAAACCACAGCCTGACATTGAAATGCTTTAGATAAATCCATCCGTGCAACTTTATCATTATTTATCCCTTCCTACTAGTCTGCATGCTTGCCATACTAGCTTTGAAATATGGTCAGTGAATAAAAACAATATGATTTACTGGGTCACAGGTTTTTTTCCCTATCGCTTCTCAGGGTCACTTTAACGTACTGTGAATTTTTTATTATGAGAATTTTTTAACCATTTCATGTGTATTGCACGCATTTCAAAGGTTTAGTAATGAATGCAGTTTACAGTATATGTGAATGGGGGAGGGAACATTTTCTCACACTTTTTCTTCATAGAACAGACAGTTGTAAGTGAAATGTGTATGTATCTGGAATTTTCCAAGCAAAGAAAAAAAGAAATAAGGATTTTCCTAGCAGCAAGATGTTCTAACAGGAACAACTTTGAGGAAATATATTTTGATTTTTTACCACATGAAGAATGCAGTAGGGAGAATTATTCAGGCCCTCTGCCACTTCTTGAGTTTACTCATAGGTAATGAATAGCTTTGGCGCCCTCTTGAGCCTGACCAAAGCCTTCTGCGGAAAGCTTTTTTAGAACTTTCTCCAGGCAAGGGGAGGCCCTGCCGTTTTCACTGCTTGAAGCACTGCTGTCTGTTTTTCAGAGTCATAAAGATGAAGCGTTGAAAAACTACTACCCAGCCATGAAATACATGTCCATAATAATATATGCTGCCCAGAATTGCTTCCGGTGAAATGGGTGGCTATACAACTGGATGACTAAGTAGAATCTGCTTTAAGCCAGGTTAGGTATATAATGTCTTGACACATTTCATGACTGATGTTAGATCGGGTAAAGGAGACAAAAAAGGCTTCAGTAAACAACAGCTCTTTATTGCAAGTCAAGTAAACATCCGGCTGAGGAATGGTTGGGCAGCATCCCCTTTTAAAGGGTTTTGTCAGACCTCTTAACCAATGAGATTCAACCTCTGTTTCCGCCGGAACAGAGGACCTTGGTGGAAACCTCTTGCAGTCTGTCGGGGGGTGTGTGTATCTAACAGCTGACTCCAGGTTTGGGAGAAACTAGGAAGTGGTGGTGGGTTTGGCAAATTTATTTGGCTGTGCTCTAATCGATATCAAATGACTGGATTTAACACATGTAAATTTAATGAATGCATATTTTCCATAGTCCAGAATGAATATCTTTTTCAGGAATGTTGCAAGGGCATATTCTCTAGAGGATAGTTGCTTGAAACCTTCATTCATTCTATTGAACTGTAGGCGCCAATGTGTAATAAGGCCCAGATTTCCAAAGTGAAGTCAAATTCACCTTCACTAATGAAAGATCTCTGGATGGCTTTGGCTAGAAACTTTCTCTTAGTCCAGGCTGCCATGCAAGGTTGAGGTTATGTGGAACAATTAAAATGGGAGTGCTCTATATACCATTTTGAACATCAGACAAGGAAAATAAATCTAACTAATAATCACATATAAAATGCTAAAGAGATAAATAAATGGTTTAACAGATACCAAATATTCAAATATTGAATATTTTCAAATATTGTTTTAAAGCCCTGTCCCAGCCTTTTAAGTAGCTTTTTAATTGCTGTTACCCTTCCAAGAATCACTTGAGGTCAACAGCACCAACCTCCATGTTCCTGATTGAAGAAATGAGATGATAGCAAATAAACGCCCTTTCCAGGACTATGATCAAACGGCCCAGATTGGGCGAACCGGTAGTAGTTGCCTTGGGAGGCTCCGCCCACTGCCTGGATCCTTTTGCCCATGCGTGTGGGAGCGCGACCGAACCAGTAGTAGAAAAATTGGCAACCCACCCCTGCTGTGAACAAAAGGAATTATCTATCTGATTATTTGAAAAGGAAGAACTGAATTTTTAGGAGTCAGCCTGGAACTCATTTCTCATTTACGTTGACTCACAAAGTACCAGCTTGATTTTATTGCCCTTCCTGCACACCCAGACTCTGAGATAGAAGAAAAAAAACCCAACCCATATCAGTTCACTGTGGGTTGATCAGCTTTCCTTTTCCGTCTTTCCGTCCAAGGTCCTCAGTGAACTACTTTTCTTTTCTTAGGAAACCTTGTGAGTTCCTCAGGTGTGCTTGAGTCTCACTTCATTAACATTGATTTGGATCCAGTCCTAGGCTTTTGACAAACTCAAGTCTAAAATGGTCACGGGGGCTCTCTTTCTCTCCTTCCTTGTCCCTTGTGTTGTAGCAGGTGAGTAGGGCCAAAGATATAAACAACGCTTCAAATAGAATGTAGAATCAGAATTATTTCTGCTTGCCTCTTAATCAGAAAAGTCTAATTAAATATAACTCAGTGTTTGTGCTCATTTTGGTGCAATTGTAAATGTCTGAGGTAATTCCCAAGAATAATGTCTTAGGCAGATTATCGTATGTGCATTTTCCAAAGTGGGATGAATGACTATAGATATAGAAAGCTATATTCTGTAGTGGCATTTTATGTCTTGATAATTCAGTAGTTAATTGTTTGATACAGCCCAAACTTTCTACCTAGCTATAAAAACATTTTGATGTACAAGAAAAACTAGAAGAGTTTCTGATTAGAAAACATGTTACAGAGTAGGGAAGAGCTGTTTATGGAGCTGTTGTGAATATGAATAAATAATCAGATTGACATGAAATATCAATTATAAATTTATCTAAACTACCAATATAATTATTAGATCAATAAACTCTATCAAAAATAGTTTGAAAATCTCATATTCTAAAAGTTGCAACATGAGAATAGGTTCAGTTTATATATGATTGCTTCATCTATAAATTGTACAGTTTTTTGTAAAAAGAAGTAACATCTCTTCCAAAGTTTAAAATATTTTTAACCAAAGTGCAATATGATGACAACTTTTTATTAGCTGTTTATTAACATGAATTTACTATAAATGTTTGACAGTTGAATCTTACTTCATCGCAATAGCTATTTCAGCTTTTTTCCAAAAAATGAAAAATGTCTTGGTGGTAAATGGCTGGGCATTGTTTAAATGAACCTTGGAAACTCAGCTCTTCCCCCTGGGCCTGGCTTAGGGAATGAGTAGAAGGCTCTTTTTAAGAATATGTGGGTTAGGATTTTATTATTCCTCTCTGATGTCTATTATCTTTGGATTGTTATAAAACATTTATGTGCTTTACGGCTATATACTGCCAAGATTTCTTTTGACAATGAGAAGCCACAGACATTTCATGAACAAAAATGTCAATTCCCAAATTACATTGATATGTGGGGTCTCGTTCTTCTAGAGCTATGCTACAATGGTGGAATTTTTGATGGGATCAAATGCATCTGTGATGAGAATTTATACTATGGGCCCAAATGTGAGTTCCTTGTTCATGAACTCAATGGGACACCATCTACAAGTACCTTGGTCTCCAGATCTACTGTCTCCAGCTCACCAATTCCAGAAATTTTTTCCAGTCCTAAGACTAGCAAACGTACCACATCTATCATAAGTACCAGCTATACAGCTAAGAGTACTAGCAAAACTGCCATTACTGGAACTATTATTGCAAACAGTGCAATAACAACTACCACAAGTCGTGAGTATCAGTTTTTCATTTGATCCATATCCTTGTCTCATTCCTATTTTAAACTTTTCAAAATTTATGACAATTTTTTCTTCTGTTCCTGTGATCAGATTATGATGACTTTTGGTCTGAAGCATAGCTTGGATCTTCTAATTGTTTTTAACAAAATGGGCACAGTTTAGGACAGATTGTGTATGAGTGAGATTAGCCACTATTCATTATATTTCTATGTAAAATACTGCCATGTAAGTATGCCTGTGACTGTAGCCTAATTATATGAAGCGATTCTCCCTCCATATTGTGGGGGGGATATTTGTGGCTTTCCCTACATAGTGATTGCTCCCTCATCTCTTACTATTGGGGATCCTGACTGGGGTAGCTGAGAGTGATATTTCAGAAGTAATTGAAAGGCCACAGAAAGCTCCCATCTGTTCTGGGAGATTGGGAGGATGGACACCTCCTTTGGGACATGGTTGCCTTGGACTAGGACTTTGGAATGACATGAGAGCATTGAACATCCGTGGTCTTTAGCTTGTACAGATTACTCCATGCTCACAGATGAATTGTTTTCAGGTTTTGCCAAATTTTGGTTAAAACCTTAGAAGGATGCATGGTATGCGGAACTTCCACTCAAATCTTCTGGAGATATCTGTACATGATCAATATCATTATCATTGTTTATTTGAATCATTTCTTTGAAATATGAATGTGTAAAGAGAGATTGAAATTCTGATTTGGAGTGTCAATAGTCTTTAAATATTTTTAAAAAGCAACAAAGATTTTCTGACGGAAATGGCAAGGTACAAGACTTCTCTATTCATTCTTTTTTTAAAAAAACCCTCAATTGACTGACCACATTTTTTCACTTCATTGCTCGAAAAACTGATGTGTTTTTCCACCATTCCTTTTAGCTAATATCGGTTTAGAGATTGAAAAATTTGAAAAGCAGTTGCAACTGATGTCATATGAATACATGTGAGCTCATTTATCTTCTAGATCAGTGATGGAGAACCTTTTTTGGCTCACGTGCCATAAGTGGGGGGAGTCCAGGGGTGTGTGTTGTGCGCTGGCATGCTGCACCCATAATGTAATACGCGACTTCCGGTTTGCTTGTAGGGTCATTTTTAGTCCTCCGGAGCCTTCAGGGAAGCCTCTTGAAGGTCCCTGAAGCCTCCAGAGGGCTTAAACCAACCCTACCAGCAAACTGGAAGCCCGTTCCTGAACTTCTGGTTTGCCCATAGGACCGTTTTTTTGCGCTCCGGAGGCTTCAGGGAAGCTTTTGAAGCCTCCTGAGGGCCTCAGGGGGGCAGGCGGGGGAGATTCTTTTTGCCCTCCAGGCTCCTATAAAGCCTCTGGAGCCTGAGGAGGGCGAAAAATGGCTTTAACAAAGCCTGAATTTAGCTGGCCAGCGCACGCTTGCATGCTGGCCAGCTGACAGGGCAACACCTCACGTGCCCTGATAAATGGCTCCGTGTGCCACCTGTGGGATGTGTGCCAGAGATTTGCTATCCCGGTTCTAGATTGTTCATTTGTTTATAAGTATAAACAGTAATGCTTCTGCTTAAATAGCCATTTTATAAGAATAGATTATAATTTCCAGATCTATATAAGGAAACTGTTCCACTCTGTTCCAGAGATATGCTACAATGGCGGATTTTTTGATGGGATCAAATGCATCTGTGATGAGAATTTATACTATGGGCCCAAATGTGAGTTCCTTGTTCATGAAGGCCTCAATGGGACACCATCTACAAGCACCTTGGTCTCCAGATCTACTGTCTCCAGCTCACCAATTCCAGAAATTTCTTCCAGTCCTAAGACTAGCAAACGTACCACAACTATCATAAGTACCAGCTATACAGCTAAGAGTACTAGCAAAACTGCCAATACTGGAACTATTATTGCAAACAGTGCAATCACAACTGCCACAAGTCGTGAGTATCAGTTTTTCATTTGATCCATATCCTTGTCTCAATCCTATTTTAAACTTTTCAAAATTCATGACAATTTTTTCTTCTGTTCCTGTGATCAGATTATGGTGACTTTTGGTCTGAAGCGTAGCTTGGATCTTCTAATTGTTTTTAACGAAATGGGTACAATTTAGGGCAGATTGCGTATGAGTGGGATTAGCCACTATTCATCACATTTATATGCAAAATACTGCCATGTAAGTATGCCTGTGACTGTAGCCTAATCATATGAAGTGATTCTCCCTCCATATTGTGGGGGTGATATTTGTGGCTTTCCCTACATAGTGATTGCTCCCTTATCTCTTACTATTGGGGATCCAGACTGAGGTAGCTGAAAGTGATATTTCAGAAGTAATTGAAAGGCCACAGAAAGCTCCCATCTGTTTTTGGTTAAAACCTTAGAAGGATGGATGGTATGCAGAACTTCCACTCAAATCTTCTGGAGACATCAGTGTAAAGAGAGATTGAAGTTCTGATTTGGAGTGTCAATAGTCTTTAAATATTTTAAAAAAGCAACAAAGATTTTCTGATGGAAATGGCAAGGTACAAGACTTCTCTATTCATTCTTTTTTTTAAAAAAACCCTCAATTGACTGACCACATTTTTTCACTTCATTGCTCGAAAAACTGATCTGTTTTTCCACCATTCCTTTTAGCTAATATTGGTTTAGAGATTGAAAAATTTGAAAAGCAGTTGCAACTGATGTCATATGAATACATGTGAGCTCATTTATCTTCTAGATCAGTGATGGAGAACCTTTTTTGGCTCACGTGCCATAAGTGGGGGGAGTCCAGGGGTGTGTGTTGTGCGCTGGCATGCTGCACCCATAATGTAATACGCGACTTCCGGTTTGCTTGTAGGGTCGTTTTTAGTCCTCCGGAGCCTTCAGGGAAGCCTCTTGAAGGTCCCTGAAGCCTCCAGAAGGCTTAAACCAACCCTACCAGCAAACTGGAAGCCCGTTCCTGAACTTCTGGTTTGCCCATAGGACCGTTTTTTTGCGCTCCGGAGGCTTCAGGGAAGCTTTTGAAGCCTCCTGAGGGCCTCAGGGGGGCAGGCGGGGGAGATTCTTTTTGCCCTCCAGGCTCCTATAAAGCCTCTGGAGCCTGAGGAGGGCGAAAAATGGCTTTAACAAAGCCTGAATTTAGCTGGCCAGCGCACGCTTGCATGCTGGCCAGCTGACAGGGCAACACCTCACGTGCCCTGATAAATGGCTCCGTGTGCCACCTGTGGGATGTGTGCCATAGATTTGCTATCCTGGTTCTAGATTGTTCATTTGTTTATATGTATAAACAGTAATGCTTCTGCTTAAATAGCTATTTTATAAGAATAGATTATAATTTCCAGATCTATATAAGGAAACTGTTCCACTCTGTTCCAGAGATATGCTACAATGGCGGATTTTTTGATGGGATCAAATGCATCTGTGATGAGAATTTATACTATGGGCCCAAATGTGAGTTCCTTGTTCATGAAGGCCTCAATGGCACACCATCTACAAGTACCTTGATCTCCAGATCTACTGTCTCCAGCTCACCAATTCCAGAAATTTCTTCCAGTCCTAAGACTAGCAAACGTACCACAATTATCATAAGTACCAGCTATACAGCTAAGAGTACTAGCAAAACTGCCAATACTGGAACTATTATTACAAACAGTGCAATAACAACTACCACAAGTCGTGAGTATCAGTTTTTCATTTGATCCATATCCTTGTCTCATTCCTATTTTAAACTTTTCAAAATTCATGACAATTCTTTCTTCTGTTCCTGTGATCAGATTATGGTGACTTTTGGTCTGAAGCATAGCTTGGATCTTCTAATTGCTCCCTCATCTCTTACTATTGGGGATCCTGACTGGGGTAGCTGAAAGTGATATTTCAGAAGTAATCGAAAGGCCACAGAAAGCTCCCATCTGTTCTGGGAGATTGGGAGGATGGACACCTCCTTTGGGACATGGTTGCCTTGGACTAGGACTTTGGAATGACATGAGAGCATTGAACATTCGTGGTCTTTAGCTTGTACAGATTACTCCATGCTCACAGATTAATTGTTTTCATGTTTTGCCAAATTTTGGTTAAAACCTTAGAAGGATGGAAAGGTCCCTGAAGCCTCCGGAGGACTTAAACCAATCCTACCAGCAAATTGGAAGTCTGTTCCTGAACTTCCGGTTTGCTCATAGGACCGTTTCTTTGTGCTCCGGGAAGATCCTGAAGCCTAGGGTGGGCCTTGGGGGGGCGGGGAGACTCTTTTCGCCCTCCCCAGGCTCCATAAAGCCTCTGGAGCCTGGGGAGGGCAAAAAATGGCTTTTAAAAAGCCTGAATTTAGCTGGCCAGCGCTCACGTGCCCTGACAAATGGTGTGCCAAATCTATGGCGTGCCACAGATTTGCTATCCCAGTTCTAGATTGTTTATTTTTGTATATGTATATGTTCCACTCTGTTCCAGAGATATGCCAAAATGGTGGAATATTTGATGGGATCAAATGCATCTGTGATGAGAATTTATACTATGGACCCAAGTGTGAGTTCCCCTTGGATGAAATTCCAGTCATTCAGTGTAAGTATAGTCAAGGAGAGCTTAATTACTTTTTCCTAATGACAGCCTAAGACAACTTTCTCAAGTTGCTTGCTTCTAGATATGTTGGATTACCATACTAGAATAAAGAGATTGCATATGGAAGAACTAAGTTTGGAAAATGTGGCTTAATTAAAGTTCCATTATAGTGCATGTAAACCAGGAACATGTAGGGAAATAATAGTTCTCTATTCCAAGTTCAGCCTATCTGGGAAGAATGGTTTACAGTGGTTTTCCCGCCCCAAGCTAAAATGAATAATTTGGAGTTAATGTTTTCCCCACAGAGGGAAACAAAGGCCTCATGAATTGTAAGGACGATATGCCTGTTCTGTGCTAAATAACATTTTTTTAATCTAAAAAAATCATGGAGGTGGAATTTGGAGATTGCCTCAAAAATACATGATTGGCCATTTACTGCTTCTTTATATCATGAAATAAAAAAATGACTTTTGAAACCAGATGAGGATCTTTGGATTTAAGCATTTGAAACCATGTTGGAGAATGGGAACACATTCACCTCTTGCCTGTCACATTTTAGAGTTTCTTTGCGGGAAAGTAACTTGTTGAGGTTTATATGTGCTAAGTCCTCGACTTGTGATCGGTCCTAAAGTCCTCGACTTACGACTGACAGCCGGCAACAGCTTAGCCGTGCCTGATTGGGTAAAGCGCGGCTGGCTGAGCACGGGCTGCCAGAAGCACTCCCATTGGCTGCCCTGCTTAACAGCTCCATATAAATAGCTGTCAAGCAGGGCGAGGTGCTGAATTCTGCCTGTACATAGTTCTAGTTCTGTTTTCAAATAAACTGCTGTTCAACTCACCTCAACCGCCTCACGTCTTGTCCATCCTTCAATCTTTTACACTGGCGACGAGGATGGGATGCTGAAGGTGCCTGCCTGAACAGCCCTAGAATAGAAAAAACACAAGGGAGATAAGTTTTTTTCCCCCTTGTCTCTGAGGAGATTGGCGATTGCCTCACGCTCAATCATGACTTTGCTTCCACAGGTCGCTCCATTTGGGACCGCCGGTGAGTCTTGGGCCAGGTTCCTGGAGCGTTTTGAGTGTTTTTTAATCGCCAGTTTCTTTTTAAGCTCCTGCGGTCCAGAAATGTTCAATATGGCCCGGGCTCTCGCTTCGCCTCAGGCCGTATATGAGCTCAGCTGGGACATTTCGATATAAAAGTTGAGGAACCATTACGCACCCACCCCATCAAGAATCGGCCATCGCTACGTGTTCTGGCAATGTGTCCAGAAGGAGTCAGAGACTGCAAGCCAGTTCTTACAGTCTCTCCGGATGGCAGCCATCCAGTGTGAGTTCGTCGACCTTGACAACTCACTTGTGGAACAGTTTGTGTGTGGGATGCGAGACCTCCGTCTGAAGCGGAGGCTGTTGGCGAGGGCTGAAATTACATTGCAGCAGGCAGTGGAAGAGGTGAGAGCTGCTGAACCATCTGAACAGTCCACGGCTGAGATACATCGTATCCAGTTGCCGCCCCCACCGCCACACAGAACTTGCCTCATCGACGAGCTTGTGCCCCTGGACAAGCTCGAAGAAGACCAAGTAGACCATCTGAAAGCAGTGCCCAGGCGTCAACCACAGCAGTCTACCCACTCAGCCATCACCGCTTGCCTGGGCTGCGGGCAACCACGCTCGCTCCGCATGCCCCTTCAAGGCTGCTGTGTGCCACAGGGGCAACAAAAAGGGCCACCTGGCTCAGGTCTGCCAGGCTACGTTGCTGCTACCCCTGCAACCGGACGCCCCCACGTAGTTCTATGGCCAACAGGCACATCCACGCCTACAGCAGCCCTGCTGTCAGCAGTGAAGGAAAGACGACTGCTTTGCTGTCAACCGGGCCCTTCCGAACATCCCTGCAGAGTCGGTCAGCAAGGTGATGGCCGACTCTAAGAAAATTACTGTCTGTCTGCTGCTGGAGGGAACATCCTGCACCAGGGAGGTCGATTCCGGCTCCTCCCGCTCCCTCCTGTCTTGGGTCACTTTCTCTCAGTTATGCCCCAACGTCACACGTGACCAGTTGTTACCACCAGACACTACCCTGAAGGACTACCAGGGGACTCAAATTCCCACCTTGGGCTGTCATGTTGTGAGGGTGGATTATTGGGGGGGGGGGGTTCATGGCTGCCTCCCTATTCTAGTTGTGGAGAAGCTGCTACCAGCCCTATTGGGGCTTCATTGGTTCCCCTTGCTGGGCCTGTCACTGGTGGGGGTGCATCAGACCGTGGCAATGTCCCCTGGCATTGAAGATGTCATTGCGGAGTACGCTGATATCTTCAATGGTAAGCTGGGGGAATATAAGGGGACCCCTATCTCCCTGAACTTAGACCACCAGGTTACCCCCATTAGGCTGAAGACCTGCCGAAGGTTGATGTGGAACTCAACAAATTGTTGGTGCAGGGCATCCTGGAGCCCGTTGACGACTCTAAATGGGAGACCCCTATAGTGGTCCCTGTCGAGGCCGATGGGTATATCAGGATCTGCACCGACTATAAGTCAACCATCAACCTCGGCCTCCTGGCAAACCCCTATCCAGCCCCTGTGGTGCAGCACCTGCTCCATTCCTTGGGGCAGGGCTGCATCTTTGCCAAACTGGACATGGCAAGCAGCTCCTGGTGGATGATGAAGCTGCGACGGCCCGGACCATCATCACCCACCATGGGGCTTTCCATTGCCACTGCCTTCAATTCGGTGTTTCTGTTGCCCTGGGGATCTTCCAGAGCCTCATGGAGCGGCTACTCCATGGGCTCCCTGGCATTGTACCCTACTTTGATGACGTCCTGATTGCTGCAAACAGCCGCTCAGGACTCATCAAAGTGTTGCGGAAGGTCCTCGAGCATTTCAGGGACGTGGGTTTGAAATTAAAGTGCAGCAAATGCTTGTTTGCTGTGCCTAGGGTGGAATTCCTGGGCTTCTTAATAGGGTTCCACCACAAAACCGTGGTCGACTAAAGCGCACTCGACGAAACCGCGTACCTGACGTGATCACAGTGTGACGAAAAAAGCACGCTGTGAGCGGTAAAGCTAAAATTAACGCGTAAACCTAAACCTAACCCCCCCAAACCTAACCCTAAACCTAACCCTAAACCTAACCCTTAACCTAACCCTAAACCTAACCCTAAACCTAACCCTTATCCTAACGCTAAACCTAATGCTAACCCTTAACCTAACCCTAACCCTAACCCTAACGCTTAACCTAACCCTAAACCTAACCCTAACCCTTAACCTAACCCTAACCCTAAACCTAAACCTAAACCTAACCCTTACCTTAACGTGAATCGGCTTGCTTTAAAAGCGCTTTTTAAAGCGCCCTTTTTTCTCCGTGGTTGTTGTTGTCGCGCTGCTGATGACGTCAGCGACGCGCTTTAATCGGGCGCGCTTTAGTGGACCGCGGTTTTGTCGTGCCACGTCTTAATAGATACCCAGGGCATCCACCCTACCCCCTCCAAAGTCGCAGCTATCAGGAGCACCCCAATGCCCGCCTCTAAGGCGGAGCTATAGGCATTCCTCAGCCTTTTAAACTTTTACGCACCATTTTTGCCACACAAGGTGTCACTAGCCAAGCCACTGCATCAGTTGCTTGACCTATCCGTGGCCTGGCGCTGGGGCAGCCACGAAGCGCATGCGTTCGCAGCTGTCAAAGCCATGCTTATGCCAGCAGCTGTCTTAGTACAATATAGTGACAAGCTGCCGCTGCCGCTAGCATGTGACACCTCCCCCATTAGTCTGGGGGCTGTCCTGAGCCATGGCCTCCCCAATGGCCCCCATAGTTTTTTATTCCTGGACTCTCTCGGGCTGAGAGAAACTACAGCCAGATTGACAAGGAGGCTCTGGCTGCTGTGTCCGGGATTAAAAAGTTCCATGACTATCTATACAGACGGCATTTCACCCTCTTCACTGACCACAAGCCTCTCATTGGACTTCTGGCCAGTGATCATACTACCCCTCCCATTCTCTCCCCTCAGATGACCCGCTGGACGGAGTTCCTATCAGCGTATTCGTATACACTGAGGTACCGTCCAGGCAAGCAGCTGGGGCATGCTGATGCCCTCAGCTGCTGCCCCCTCCCCATCACTGACCCACAGCCAGTTCCTTGCTTATCGGTCCTGTCTATAACTTCCCTCGACCTGCCACTGATAGCCACTGATGTGGTCAGGGTCTCAGAGAACTTCCGCCCTTTCAAGACCCAGCAGTTGGAACTGTGTATACACAGCAGGTGCCTTCTGTGGGCGGATAGGGTCATGATTCCCCTGCCCCTCCACCATCAGGTGCTTACCTGCCTCCATGGGGACCACCCAGTCATAGTCTGCATGAAGGTGCTAGCCCGGAGCTATGTCTGGTGGCTCCACATGGACGATGAGATAGCCACCTGGGTGGCCCAGTGCTCCCTGTGCCAACTGTCCCGCCCTGCGCCACCAGTGGAGCCACCCCGAGATTGGGATGTGTCTAAGGGACCCTGGTCAAGACTTCACCTGGACTTCACGGGTCCCTTCCACGGCCAGATGTTCCTGGTGGTCGTGGACGCTTACTCCCACTGGGTGGAACTCGTTCTCATGTTGTCTACCACAGCAGAAAGCACCATGCGGGCCTTGTGGCACCTTTTTGCCACCCACGGCTTGCTGGACATTGTCGTGTTCGACAATGGGCCGCAGTTTGTGTCCACAACTTTCCAGGAGTTCCTGGCTGTGCAGGGCATCTGCCACGCGCCTACCGCCCCTTACCATCTGGCCGGCAATAGCCGAGCGGAACGAGTGGTCCGCTCGGCCAAAGAGGTGTTGGGCAGGATGGATCAAGGCGACTGGCCAGCACTGTGGCCGCTTACCTCCTGGGTGGGTCAGCACTCTACCCTTTGCCCTATCTCACACAAGAGCCCCGCTGAGCTGCTGATGGGCCGGCACCTGCGGACTACCCTGGATAGATTACACCCACTCTACTCTGGGAAACAGCCTGGCAACCTGAGGGCCCCTCCCTGCACTTTCAGGGACGGGGACCTTATTTGGGCTAGACGTTTTTCTGGGATCCGAGGGGGGTGCCTGCCACCGTCACCACAGTAACTGGTCCCTGTTCTTACAGGGTCGCCCTTCCAGTTGGCACCAAATGGAAGTGCCATGTGGATCAAATGCGGTGCCACCTTCCACCTAAGGCCTACTCTCAATCCGGCCCGTCGAGCCCAGCCACCGTTGCCCAGCAGCCGGCTTCCATACCGTTGTGGCCTGCAATTATGGCCCCATTTGAGGCCTTCCCCCAGTGAGGCCTCTCCTGCCCTGCAACCGCCTTCTGGCAGCCGTTCCATGTGCCAATGCCTTCCGTACACGCTCCTCCTGGGTTTCCCCAACCAGAGGACTTTCCCCAGTCAGGCCTCGCCTACCCGGCCGCTGCCTACCGGCAGTATCGCTCTAATCCACATCCATCGGATGCGCCCCCTCGCCCCATCCTACCTATGCAGTTGGATCCGCCTTCAGGGGTAGGCCCGGATGACGTCACCCAGAGCTACACTCCCTTCAGGGAGGAGTTTCTACAGGGACATATTACCCTATCGATGTCGCCACTGGAACTGAGGCGTTCTGGGCGGGTCCGCCGCCGGCCCGCCTACTTAAGCAATTACACATGTGCAACCTCCACGCATGCGCCCTCGCTAGGGGGGAAGGAGTGCTAAGTCCTTGACTTGCGACTGGTCCTAAAGTCCTTGACTTACGACTGGCCGCAAGTCCTTGACTTATAACTGACAGCCGACAACAGCCTAGCCATGCCTAATTGGCTAAAGCGCAGCTGGCTGAGCACGGTCTGTCAGAAGCACTCCCATTGGCCGTCGTGCTTGACAACTCCATATAAATAGCTATCAAGCAGGGCGAGGTGCTGAATTCTGCCTGTACATAGTTCTAGTTCTGTTTTCAAATAAACTACTGTTCAACTCACCTCAGCCGCCTCATGTCTCGTCCATCCTTTGATCTTTTACAATATGAATATCTATTTCTCTCTCTTTTAGTATCTGTGACCATTACTGTCGAAGTTCAGGTGAAGGTTACTAACAGAGAGTTCAAGAAATCTCTGGAAGACTTAAACTCTAACTATTATCGGGAAATTCAGACTCAATTTAAAAAGCAGGTAAGATTTTCAAAGAAATAGCTTACATCCAGAGGTGATATTTGGCCGGTTCTCTCCGGTTCAGGCAAACTGATAGCAGCTACTGTGGGAGGCTCCGCCCACCTGCACCGATGTAATACATGAGCAATGCGCATGTGCAAAAAGCTGTGCACATGTGCAGATGAGGTGCATGTGCTTACATTTGCGAACCGGTAGGGAAAGTAAGTGAATCCCACCCCTGCCTACATCTGATCAATGTCACCATTCCAATGTAAGATATCTTACACTCTTCTTTAACCAAGGCCAGCACTCCTAATTCATACCAAGAACATGTCTTCTTCCCAATCAAAAATTCTCTTCTTAGATTCTCAGCTTTCTGCAGCTGGAGAATTAGACAAAACACAGCACAGATCACCTACTAAAGGCTTTAGGAGGCTTGCTTCTAATTCAGGTCTCTTTCCTGGCATAGGTTTCTTTGCTTATGAAGGCTTTCTTTTACTTTTTCTACCTTGTAGATGAAAGATGTTTATGGTGCCGTCCCTGGATACCGTGATGTGGAGATCTTACGAATGAAGTGGGTGTCTAAAACACGAGCAATTTATTCTTTGGGATGATGAGGCATCAAGTGAACGAATATTGGTAGACCTTTTCTCCCATTATGGATCCTCTTTTTTCGTTTAAGTAATTCCTCTTTAGGAAGAGGGACATGGTGGCTCAGTGGCTAAGACACAAAGATCGGCAGTTTGAATCCCTAGTGCCACATAATAGAGTGAGCTCCAGTTACTTGTCTCAGCTTCTGCCAACCTAGCAGTTTGAAAGCATGTAAAAAAGACAAGTAGATAAAATAGGAATCTGGTGGGAAGGTAACAGTGTTTTGTGCGCCTTCGGTGTTTAGTCGTGCCAGGCACATGAACACAGAGATGTTTTTGGACAGTGCTGGCTCTTCGGCTTTGAAACGAAGATGAGCACCGGCCCCTAGAGTTAGAAACAACTAGCACATATGTGCAAGGAAAACCTTTACCTTTAACCCCTCTTTAGATTCCTTTTTTAAAAAACAATGTGGATAGTCCAGGGTCTGAGCAAGGAAGGAACCAAGAACCAAGCGTGGCTAGAGAATTTGAAGATTGGGCATTTTGCATGTCTTATATATACTTTCAGTCACCATGTGTTTCAGGAAACAGCTGAGGAGGATGAAATAGCTCTTCAAGAGAAGCACCAACAATGATGATCTTGCAAGTTAAAGCAATTAAAGACTTGGACTAAAGTCAAATTTGAAATCCCACTCAATTAGGAAGCTTCCAGAGGAACTTTGTGTCAGTCTGAAACTCTTATTCTAAGCTCTTTCTTAAGATAGTTGTGTGGATTAAATGGAAAGGACTAGAAGTACTAGTTCACTTTGAATTTGATGGAGGAAAAAGGTGGGGCTAAGACAGTCTTTATCAGCACCTGAGGAATTTTTCTTTCTTCATTTTTTCTCTCTTAGGAACGGCAGTATTATTGTGGAACATAAAGTCATCTCCCAAGTACTAACAGAGAATAATCTGGAACTGATTCAGCGTATAATAAAAATTATTATAGAGGCAGTAGAACACTCCCTGAAAGACTTACACACTGAAGGAAAGTGTATTGATCCTTCAGGTATGGTATACAGCTGGGTAAACTTTTCCACTGGGTGAGAAATAAGCAAGGGTCCTGGCTCTTTCTTCTTTTAAACAAGAGTGTTTTTAGAATGAGCCACCTTTTTTTCTGTAGGCACAAGCCTCCTTCCGGATAGTTTGCACATTTCAATATAGCCACTAGATGGCAGCAAATACATTCTTTATTTTTCTATTTGTCCCAAATCAGAGGAGGAATCCTCCGCTCCCAAACTGGTGTTGTGTATGTGGGTCAGGAAACGGATTATTTTGCTCAGTTTCTCGGGGCAAAAGGGCAGAGGATGTAGGGCTGAAATGCAGCTTTGGTTCATTCTTTAGGTTTTTAGGGGGGAAAGGGGCTATGAATAAGGAAGGTTTTGCCTGAAAGAACAGACAGAGAAGAGGGGAGTTCTTGAAGGCTCAGCCTCAGGTCCCCTCTGCTGGGCAAGGAAGAGATTTATAGAATTTGGTTCATCAAGAATGAAAACTGCAGTGTGCAATTAAACAAGGTTTGGACCAGTGGTGAAATTCAATTTTTTTTTTACTACCAATTCTGTGGATGTGGCTTGGTGGGCATGGCAGGGGAAATATATTGTAAACTCCATTCCCTTCCCATTCCAGGGGAAGGATATTCCAAAATTTCCATTCCATCCCCACTCTGGGGCCAGCCAGAGGTGGTATGTGCCAGTTCTCTGAACTACTCAAAATTTCCCCTACCGGTTCTCCAGAACCTGATGAATTTCACCCCTGGTTTGGACCAAAGATAATAACTGTGTTTGCACTATCCTGGTTTGGAGAAATAAAGTTAATTGTTTCTCTGACCTTTGGTGGGTTGTTTAAAAAGACCTATTTAATTTTCCTGGTGAAGAAGAATTTTGGATGAAATAAACCAATGTGTATAATGACCCCAGATAACTAATGAACACAATTATACTTTTTTTTTCAGGACCAGAACTGTGCTTTGTTCCTTTACCCAACTCGGCTCTTATTCCAAGTTTTTCATTAAATGGTAAGTTTCAGTAAACAGATGGGTAGATGTGTCAAGATTATCAGGACTATGTTTTACCTTTTAAAGCTACTTAATTGTTCAATCCACATTTTAAATGTGTAACTGCTAACACTGCCATGGATATTTGAACTGTTTGTTTTCATACATAAATGAAAGTCCCTGAAATATTTGATGATATATAGATCCAATCCATCTATCAATCCAGTCAATCCATTTCATCTAACTACTTTATGTCAGCTTGTAGTGTCAATCCCATGACACAGTCATGGGGAACCTCTAGCAAGCCAAGATAATCCCTCAGACCAAATCCATGGAGAATGAATGAATGAATGAATGAATCAATCAATCAATCAATCAATCAATGAAGCCTTTTCCAGCTACCATATGCCCACTTGTAGCATTTGCAGTGAGGCAAAGACGATGGGAAGATGGAAAAGGAGCTGCACAAGTCATGCTAAAAGATATTGTCATTTATGCTCTTCTCTAGCTAAGAACTAGACAACTATCCTAAAGTGCCAATTCTTGAGCCAGCAGAAGAACATAAAAGCATAAATTACTTTCAAGAAATTTGTCTCTCTTGCAAAATAATATGGAGATGGTTCTCAGCCTCATATCCTGTGGGGGGCATCACAGTGGCCACTTGTTGATAGAGTATATCAGAAGCTACCTATAGAAAAATTGTGCCAAAGGGAAGAGGAAAAACACTATTTTAAAACTGGGACAGCCAAGGACAAGTTTAACATGGCTTACAATATGGTGGGAATGAAGAAAAAGCAGTAACTATTAAATATTTCTTAAGAATTGGGGGGGAGGGGGAAATCCAGTAATGTTGAGGATGTACTTGAATAGTGACCATAAAACAGAGTGGAAAATTCAAGGTTGAGGAACAAGAATGAAGAAAATATAAAGGGGACTTTGTTCTTTTGCTAAAACACAATTTGGCCCTAAGTAAATATTGTATTATAAATAGCACAGTAGCTGAAGGGAAAAAGCTAAAGATGTATTGTAAGGACACATTTATATGGCGTTTAGGAGGACATGAGGAAGAAGCTAGAGTTTCACCCTTGCAGAGCTGGGCCAACTATAAATTCTTCTAAATTTGTTTCTTTCAGTTCTTACAATCATCTTTATTATTTCTCTTTGAGGTTGAGTTCTATCATAATTGTGCAGATACCTTTTATTTTCTGCCACAAAACTGCTACAAAACTAGTACATGGGGCAGAGTGGGGGAGTGGGATTATCTTGCTAAATTTGAGCAAATTTGCTGCCTCAGATCATAGTTGGTGTCAGGGCAGTTTGTTCATTTGACCTACATGTTTTGCCCATATTTCATTATATATTTAGCACCTCTTTTTTCCAGACACCTGTAAAAACGTAAGTGATACAAAGTATGCAGACTACTATTATCCCTACATAAGGAATGATACTGTGCGCTGTATCACGAGATGTTCCAGTGGCACTCCAGATTCCATGAACTGCTTCAATGGTGTTTGCCGCCTCTCTGAAATAGGCCCCCACTGCATGTAAGTAGACAGAAAGCGGAGGAGTATCGAAGGAGTCCTTTAGAGCCAGGTTCATTAGGATGTAAGTCTTAAATCTTGAACAGTTATTAGATCTGACAGAGATGATCTCCCATCTCACTACATTTTTCTGCCTGCAGAATCCCACATTTTCCTAAAATCTATATACAAAGCTGTTATTAATATAGTTGTTATCAAAATGTTTATTTATTTATGAAATTTTTATGTTGTCCGACTCCCTATAACTCTAGGCAGTTCACAAGTAAAAAGAAGAAAAACAAGAACAAATACAATAAGAGAAAAGGGTGCCACATTGTGTCTTTTGAGGCTGGAGGTGTAACACTCCTTGTATCAAAATAGCTCACATGACAGCATGGACCCAACTGCAGGTCAGCTCCTTGGCCATTTTTATAACCCAAATCCAGTAAATATGTGACCAAAGTAACAATGCACTTCATCAGGGTCTCAAATGCATCCAGATTATACCATCAGATCATATCCCAGGCACTTTGGTTTTTCCTGCACAGTCAAAATTCATGTTGGAATTGATCTGCATGCCTTTATCCATTAGATAGCCTGAATAATTCTCACAAAGGCCCAGCAGATGTTCTGAAAAGCCATCCCTACCTAACTAAGAACAAATGAGCCTGAACACAACCACTGCACAATTATCAGTATATACAATGTGAAAATATTGGCATTTGGCCACCCTTATCACCAATAGGTAATCCCAAATATAGTAATCTGATCAGATAATGCAGTCAACTTGAGTCTTCTTCAAGTGTGCCAGATATTTCTACTGTGTTTCATCTCCTGGTGCTTCTAGGTAAACCAAGGTGAATTCTTGGATTAGTGTACAAGGAGAGGTTGCATAGGGCAATATGGTCCAAAATTCTGGCCATCTAATTTATTCCAGGCAGTGACTCCATCAAATCACTCACCAGATCTTCAGGAAAATCCCTAAGCTCTTACTGGAATCCCAATGGATTGATCAAACAATGTATCAGTAAGATTCTATGACAAGTAAAGAAAATAGAAAAAACTGGTAAAATGATTGATTTGGAGTATCAGATTGTGTAAAATGAAAGGGAATTGATATCCTAGTATAATTTGGTTGACATTTCAAAGGAGGTCTCTTGGAAACTCTAGCACAAACTCACTGACTCTAGCACAAGGTTAGAATGATTTGAGAGCAGTTTTTTAGGAAATAATAAGAGATTAAATGAGCATGAATTCCTCTGTGTTTAAAATTTATTTATTTTATTTAGCAAAATAAATAAACGTATAGCAAAAATGTTAAAAAGCACATCACAATTACACAATTACCAGATGGTGTTCTGGTGATTACTCTAGTGATTGTCTCTCGTGCTTTCATCATCTCTTGTTTGGATCACAGTAATGACCTTTAGTTGGGGCTGCCTTGGAGTCTATTTAGAAATGAAAGATAAAGGTTGTCCCTGTCCAGTTGTTTCCGATTTTAGAGGGCAATGCTCATCTCTGTTTCTTAGCTGAAGGAGTCATTGTTGTCTCTTTTCCCACTCTAGGATGGCTCCCCACTTATAGTGCTCCAAAACCAAATGAAATCAATCGTTTTTTATCTATGAATGCAGGTTAACAGAATGTGACAGTTATCATTTCTTTGTTAGTTATGATCTGAAGCCTATTGATTTATTCTATTTCTGTTTTATTATTTTAATACAATGTTTTAATGAATTTTTGCTATTGGAAGTTACTTAGAGTCTTACAAAGAAAGCTCTTTTTATCAATTCATTTCTCTTTCCCATAGTTGCAATAATTTGGACGTGTTCTGGTATCTGGATAGTTACTGTCGATTACCCATCCAAAAGACTGTGTTGGGCCTTAGTCTTGCCCTGGCTGTGTTCTTTGTGTTAAGTATCATCCTTGTTATTTGCCTCATCAAAGCAAAGCGGAAAAATTCCAGGAATAGGTAAGAAGCCTAAGAAGTCCAATGGTACCATAGTAAGGAAGAACATATCCCTAATCCATATTGTTGATCCTTGGACCATCTGATTGGGAAAAATGTCCTAGTGAGAAGACCCAGGAATTCTGAGATCTTTAAGACAGGAAATTGTTATTGCTAGTTTATCTAAGGGATGAAAGTGGCTACCGTTTTTAGAGAGCCAAAGAGTTGTTCACCTGAGATTTAGCGCACAATAGGGGAGAGAATTACCTGTATCATGGGAGGGCTGCTTCTATCTTAGGGTTTATTTACAATGATCTGTGTTATTCTTGCAGAAGGTCTGATGGTGCTAACTGTGATAAAATAGGCCAAAGGAATCCCATATTTCAAGAATAGAGGCTAGTGGAACTGCACTTGAACATAACCAATGAGGACGAGCTGACATGAAGTATACGGAATGATTGCTAAAAAATGATTAACAAGACTTTCTATCTGAGAACAAAGAGGTTGATGATAAATGCCTTCATACATGTTGGACTTTGGATGAAGTGCAATTAATCAGCAAATAGCCATGGAAGTGTTTGATTCAAGGTGTGTAAAATTATGAAGCACGGTGAAATTCCACCTTCTCCATGCTAAGGCTCAGCCAACTTTTCAGTGGGGGATATGCATGAGGTACAAACGTGACCTTTGCTGATTTGCTTGGAATCAATAAAAGTGATGATTGTTGAATTTTGTGTTTGTATTTTTTTCATTATTAAATATCTGATTCTCTCTTCTTGAAAGCAACTACCCCTCCATGCCTGTTCAGGAAAAGCCATTAATTGAGGTTGTGAGGGCTTTCTAGCTTAATGCCAAATTTCACCCTTTCTTGGGCAAAGTACTAGTGATTAAGCCAGTTGCACAATTGGAGCGTGCTGATTTTCTAAATATATTTCAGTCTGAGTTCTGATCTGGTAATGAAAGCAAAGAATTTGCTTGATGGATGAGTTTTACTGGAGATGGACAGAGGAATGCGGTGTATGATATTGGCTGGATATTCCAATGTCTTTGATATCACTGGTGATCCTTTGGGCTGCAACCATGGATTCAGGACTGGAGACACTATTATGCAGAAGCTCCACTCTTATCTAGGAGAAACATTACCAAGAGCAGCTTTGGCAGACAGCAGGTTGACCTTCTTATGGAATACCTCAAGGTAACACCTTGGAACTCCATGGAAGAGGAAGACAAAACACCAAATGAAAGTATGCTACCAAAACCCCGCTCCTTTGTTTTTGTGTGAGATGACAACACATGTACAAAAGTTGGAGTTGATCTGTATTCCAGTCCCAATTATGATTTAGACAAGGAAAACTTAATGCAATCAAAGGGTCAGGTGGCCATGGCTGTATGGTCATATGACCACCCTGTCTGGGTGGGCATGGCCAACTTGACATTGCTTACGTTGAGGGGCAGTTGTGATGGGCCAGACAAGCCTGGGAAGGGTGATATTTCCATCATGGCTGGAACAGCTATTTACAGAAGGGTTGGCATAGCCAAGGAAGAAATGGCTGAGAGGTCAGGTGAAAGCTTGGCAATATGTCTGATTTTTTTACTGCCTTTCTGGGGGAGTGTGATCTTTCCTTAAATCTAGATGATTTCCTTAGGATATCTTGTGAGGTAAGTAAGGCCAGCTGGTATATTTAAATGGTGGAAATGGATATAATGAATGTATATACTGGGTGGGAAACTGTCCTTTGCCAGTTTACTGAGCACAGGAGTCTCTTGTCTACGGGGATTCTTCAGTCATCCAGGTCATGGTTGTCCCAAAGGGGCTTTGGTTTCCAGAAAGTCCAGTTGTTTCTTGAAAAAGCACCTTTGGGATAGGAGTTTCTTGCATTGTTTCAGATTGGCCAAGGCACATGATTGCTCACTGATAAGGCTTCTGCTGTTGCCACTATCCCCACGAGACAAAGCAAGGCGGGACCAGGCAAGGCCATGCATGCCAAGGCGAGTCCGGGTGTGGTGAGAGGCCAGGCAAGAAGAGGAGAAGCATGACAAGGCATGGCTAGGAGGGATGGGGTGAGGTGTGTCAGGGCAAGACGAGGCTGGGTGGGTCAAGGCAGGACAGAGCAAACGAGCTGCACATGCCTAGTAGGAGTACCCCGCTGGGCCAAGCTGAGGCAGTGGGGGCCGGTCCCTCACGGTTTCCAGGCTGGCCTCATAGCCAGATCTAACCTCTAACCGTGGGCTAGATCTGGCCCACGGACCTTGAGTTTGACACCCCTGGCCTAGAGCTTGGGTCAGCAGCAGCAGCTGCAGGAGGTGTGAAAATGGGAAGCTCCTAGTTGCTGCCGCCTCTCTGTGCTCTGTCCTCCTACTCACTCGTTGGCCTACCCTGCTTTACCTCCTGTGCTCAATCGCAAGTTGTGTCCATGACGAGTTGGCTGTGTATAGTTGTTCTGTGTTGACTTAATGGTAATGAGCCAGCAGAAGCCACTTGATGGTGACAAGCTCACAGTGGTAAACTGGCTGCACCAAGTTGGTTGTCCTGAGTTGTCCCATTCTGTCTCCAAAGACACTTGAAGGCAGGACAAAGAAGTAAATAATGGAAGCTTATTAAGGAGCGAATTTCCTGTCAAATAACCAGTGGAATGACTTCAGAAGCTGTGGATGCTCCATCTCTGGAAGCTTTTTGTTTTCTGTAATTTCTAGCCTTCTTTCATCTTAATTCCCCCCTTTTTTATTCTAAATATTAACTTTTGTTACTTTTTATTCTGCATTAAAATTTCTAATAAAATTTTATTATTTATAAAAAAAATTTTTTAAAGAGAGTGGAGAGCAAAAAATTGCCTAATCCTATCTCAGTCTTGTTGTATCTCAGGATTAGTTTTTCTAACCCAGGGAGGTTATTTTTCTGTTCTCAGTTGTATGATATAACACTATCTGATATGAATAGGCCTCTCTTGCTTCTTGTTAATGGCAACCTGCTCAGGATACAAGACAGGAGGAAGAGCCGCTACCAAAGGCAATGGTTAAATAAGCGGGGCTTGAATCTGTTCCAAGAAACTAGAGAAAACATTCCAGAAAGACTCCTCCCTATTCACATAGACATAAAGGGAAGGAAGAGGGAAGTATATTTGATTTTGCAAGATTCTCTTAAGAATAGTTGCTGCCATAAAATTAGTGCTGACTTATATGGCCTTGGGGCTTTTTAATCTTGTTTCCTCAAAAGGCTGACACAACTTGATCAGGCTTTCATTAGCTCTAACTCTTTGACGGCCTTCTTTTACATTTTGTCACATGCTGTGTTACAGACAGGTCTCTTAATTATTAATGTATCTTTTTCCTTTACTTTCCACACAGGGTAGTGAATAACGGGGTTATGACAGCAGAGATTTAGAACAAACGGGATTAGACTGAGTACCTATTATAACTTCAAACTGTCCTCCAGAATTTTGTACTGTAACTAAAAACCATATGTAGTTGCTCCGAGGCAGTCTTCCTGACACAGAAACATTCAGATAAATTGGGATAAGTCCCAGAGTTTCCAGCCTGACTGTTATTATCATTATCAGTAATCAATTAACTACCTTAGTCACCATAGCAATTCTTATAATCTAAGAATACAGTAGTCCAATTTTCAAAGGAAATGTTATGGCCTGAGCAGTATTTCTTCTCCTATTGAATATCTAGGTATTATGCGTTTTATAACTATTGCTCAGAGAGAGCAAAGAGCAAAAAGCAATAACTGTGTTTCACATTGAAAAAGCAGATGTATCTAGAAATGACTGCAGCAGATCAGACATGATGCCTCATTGCGTATTCTCTAGGCACACCCTATTTGCCAGCAACCTCAGCTTGTTTATCAGCTAATCGTTATCATTATGTTTTATGACGCAATTTGAGATGCAGAACAGAGCTAAATATAGTACTGTATCTGAGGTGTAGAAATTAGGGCTCAAAGTATACAGTTTTTATTGCTGTTTCTGAAGATAAGCAAGGCAATCCTCCTGAATTTTCATCCAAGGTTCTCATCCATGCATGACATGACATGAGATTAGTCATCAGGGTACAAATGGTTGAATAGTTTTCAGATCTAAATCTTTTGACCCATACCAAAAGCATGCCTAATCCAGAGTACTTATTTTATTTACAAGATTTAGAGGCAGCCCAACTCTAAAACAACTATGTGGAGGTTATACAAACATATCCCAGAAAATGTAAACATCAAGCTCAGTACCTGCAAGTCTAGGAGAACAACCAATTTTTTAAAGACTCCTGGAAGACCACCAGAGTGGGAGCCAGGTGGATCTTTCATAGAGGGAGAAATCATTCCAAAGTCAGATACCACATAGAGAGTTTGATTGATGTGGCTGAAGCATGCCACTTCTGCTCAATCTTATTAGAGATATAGAAACTATGGATGATAGACAAGGATTCTATATGGGATAACCAGCACCTTTAATTTTGACTGGAACAGTCTGAACAGTGATGGCAAATGGGCCCACTGAAGGCCCACACTCAGTGGGCCAATATTCCCCACCCAGATCTGCATAGCTTTCAGGCACTGAGGCAAAAAAATTGATGGCATCATTGGCTGGCATAAGGTTGGGTATCATCTGCATACTGATGATACCAGTCCCAAACTGATGGATGATAAAGTGTGGAACCCTGCAGTGCTATGCAGATGGGGGACAACCTGTCTTATATCACCTCATCAACACTGACTGGAAAGGCCCATCAAAAAAGCAGAAAACCTATGATAACACAATGTTGCCAACTCCCAAACTTTTTACCGGTCCAGAAAGATACAACTATCAATGGTAACATAAGCCTCTGAGAAATGAAAGAGTATGCGGATGGACAAACCACCCTCTGGTTCCACCCAAGGTCATCAAGTATGACTAATACAATCTCTATATGCATTCCTGGCATGAATCCTGACTGAAATGGGTCCAGATGATCAGCTTACTTAGGATCATCTGCAATTAATATTAGACCACCTTCTCAATAACCTAAAGAGGAAGGTTGGAGATAGGTTGATAGTCAGGTTCAGGGATGACTTCCAAAATAATCAGATTCAGGGATGGCTTCTTGAGAATAGGGCAACCACTGCCCTTTTCAGGGCCCAAGTGACTCCAAAGGAAGCTAATATTATTACATTAATCTACTGACAGGTCACCTTATGGGCAACCTAACAACCTAGGAGGGGCCTGAGTCTAAAAGCCGGCAGACAAACTTGCAGTTTGGAAAACCCTGTCCTCCTCGAAGGAACCACAGATTCAAATTCATTCCCTGACCTTTCTGACTGTGAGATATATTAGTGTTGCTCAACCTTAGCAATTTTAAGATGGGTTCAGTTCAAGTCTCAGAATTCCCCTATCTGTATTCCCGCCTGGAGAATTCTGGGAGTTCAAGTCCATTCGTTTTAAGATTGCCAAGACTGGGAGACACTCCATTAAGCAGTGGAACAGTCTGCTTCCAAAAATCAGAGGTGGTCCATCGTTTTAAGGAAAGTTGGACAATTATTTGTCTAGGATATCATGAGAATTATTATATTGTACAGGGTCCCTTCCAATCCTGTGATTTCATAAATCTACAATGTTTCTCTAGTTGTGTCTTCTTGTGCTTGTTTTCCAGTGTTCCATAGTGAATAAAGGCACACCCTGGGATTCTTGTGCAAGAAGAGATTATATAGGGTTAATGTCATCCAAAGTCCCTGCCACCTGTTAATTCCAGACTGTGTCTACATCATTGACTGAATTACGCAGCAGATTCTCATTTTTCCAGAGATTTGAATTCATTCTTTGTCCTGATTTTATTTGTGTGGCATTGACCAAGTTTTTCATTCTCCTGTAGTAGATATGAATAATTGAAGAGGGGAGAGTAAACTCTGAGATATAAATGCATTTATTATATTTCATTTTTTTCACATAGGAATAAATCCTGTGTGACAGCAAAGCCATCTGCCTTGCTGTGCACATCAGCTTTGAACAATGGCCTGTACTCTTTAATTCTTACTCTGTTGTGATTTTTAGTTCTGTAGGAAAAGGGAGGACAACCATCATTTTGAGTGTGGACTGATTGAGAGGGACCTCTCTCTCATTATCTCTCTCCCTCCCCCTTTCTCATTCCCATCTCCCTCTCTCCCTCCCTCTTTTCCTTCCGTGCTTCTCACTCCCATCTTTTCCCTCCCTCCATTTTTTGGAGTGCTTGTTTCTTTTTCTCACCTATTACTACTTCAATGGTGTGTGCTCAAGGGACTGGACTGCACATCCCCCCACAACCTGCAGCCAATCATATTGTGCTCTGTACCCCCAACTCCCATGCGCAGCCCCATGGAAGGCTGCAAGATGCTCCCATCACAGCTCCTCTTACCTCCCCCATTCTTTTCCTCCCAAATGACACGGGGCTGCAAGGAGGGAGACCCCCACATTTTAATTGCCTGAGAGCTCCCCCACCCCAAATTAAAAACAATATACAAACACATTTAACAGTTGGGGACAGAAAGGAAGAAATGCTTTGTGGGCATAAGCCGGGACACCATCATGGGGAAGGAAGGAAGATGAGGGCAAGAGCCAAGCCCTTCTTCTTCTTCTAACAAAGCAGCTGCAACTTGTGCAAGCTTAGGGTAGGCTTCATCGTGATGTACTCATTTCCCGCAGCCACGACCTTGGCTTGGAAGTCCTCCACGAGGTCTTCTTCCAGCTCACCTCCCTCTCCAATATTAAAAAGTCCCTTCAGTCCCGATGTGAGCAACCCACTCGTGTCCCTGGCCCGCACTAGGAAATAAGAGAGATCCCACCTGCCGCAACATCGCTTCTGCCTTCTGCCACGTCACAAACAACTCCCCCAAGCAAAGCCATCTACGTCATCAACGCGCGATGGACGCCAGGCTATGCAGTGATGCCTCCAAGTCCAATAAAAAGCTGTCAAGCATTGACTGATATAGATATAGGGCAAACAGCATTCATCTCCGTTTGCAATTAGCTGGAGGGAGTTTCATTCACGATTCTAGGGGCATTCTGCAGAGTACAGAGACTGCAGTCCATGTCCAGCAAACGAGACTGTGTGGCAGTGGAAAACTTCTGCACAATGTTTACTTGCCATGTATTTACTTGCCAAAATTTACTTGCCCAAAATCGGGACTTTTTTACAACGCCGTGGGACGCGGGACAAATTATTAAAAGCATAACTGTCCCGCCAAAAGCGGGATGTCTGGTCACCTTATCCTAGCGCCTGTCTGGTCCCTGGTCCTCTGTTGTCCCTCTACAATGCTAATACATTATTTTTATTTCTCCAGCAAGTTTGTGCATGCTGTGTGTGCTGGAACCCAGAAGAGAGAAGCTGACCAGAACGCATGTGCACAACAGAACCCACAAGAGCAGCTGGCGATGATGCATGTGCCCACAGAGAGGACTCTGTGTGCCATAGATTCGCCATGGCAGCCCTGGAAAGTAGCTGTTGAGCTGCTAGGGTTAGCCTATATCAAACTGAAACATGCTATCTCTAAATGGATAGGAGGTGACATAAATGGAAAAATGTGCTTAGGAAATATAACCAGAAAACATACCCTGAGGTTTCTTCAAAAGTGCATATAAGGGATAAATAGAGTTACTTTCTTATGTTTCTGCATTCTAGAAACATTTAATTGACTGTTAACAATCTGAGTAAGTCATTTATTTTTAAATGAAAAGCCACATATTGAACCGATTATTTATGTGGGCTGTATAGTCTTCTGCTATCTTCCCTTTATGGGGGACTTGTTTCAGGGCTCTTTTCCTTCAGAGTGATATATTTATAGATAATACAACAAGATGCATTTTTTTTCTTTTCAATGATATTGGTTGTATGCTATTGATTTTCTCTCAGTGCATTTAGGATTCCAGCAAGGGCTTTTTTTTATATATTGGTCAAGCTTATAGTTCTAAAGCTACTCAGATAGTCTTTGTCCAGGAAGAATCATTCCAATCATGTCTAAATGCACTGGGAAGAATTTCCCCACCTTGTAACTGAACTCCAAAAATAGTAATTAAGGAGGAGTAATCAGCTTATTACTGATGTAATTACACACATATCTTTGAGACGGATTCTTACAGGACTCATTGGGACCCTCAAGCAGGGGTATTTAAGATTGCATTGCTAGTAAGGGCTGGTCCACCTAGAAAATGAACACAATTCATATTGTTGAAAAGTAAACAGTGAATAGTAAATCTAATAATCATAGATAAAACTGGAAAGAGTGCATGGTTTAATAGATGGCTTCAAAAATGGTATAAAGCATTGTTTATTTTTTTAGATTTAGACTTTTTTGCTTTAAACTTTACAGGAATCTTATGAGGTCAACAGTGCCACCTTCACATTCCATATGGAAGAAGTTAGATGGAAACAATCAGCATGTTCAAGACTAGAACAAAATTAACCTGTAATTAAAATGAAAACTAGCTGCTGTAGACTGTTTATCAGGATAGGAAAGGTGTGTGTGTGTGTGTGTGTGTGTAGGTGTATGCTTGTGTTTTTTCTTGCATTATATTGATTTGTGATTTTTGATAGGGAAGAACTAGCAAACACAACAGCAAGTCAGCCTGCAACTCTTTTCTTCTTGTCTACATTGACTGGCAAAGTTCCAGGCAAGTTTTATTGCCTTTCATGGACTCATAGTCTCTATGACGGAAATAAGAAATATTATGATTCAGTTGTGAAATGATCAGCCTTCTCCTGCCATTTTCCAGGAGTTCAAGGTTCTCAGTTCTAACTCACTTCCTTCAATAAACAGACTGCAGACTTCAACAGTGGTCCGATTCTACTCCAGTAGCCCTAATTTGGATTGTCTCACAAACTTTCAGGCTAACTGATGAGTAAGGTGTTATTTCTCCTCTTTTTTCTCTTTCTTTGTGCAGAAACAGGTGAGTAGAGTTCGGGCTGTAAATAACTCTTTAGAGATATGGTGGATGGTTCTGGGAGAGAAAAAAAACGTGTATAAATGATGCATCTTCCAAAGTGAGATGTATAGCAATGGGGAATATAAATACATGTAGTAATATTCTGTGTATGTTAGTTAGTGACTGAAAAAGCTAATAGGTTATATCTTGGTAATTCAATAAGACATTACTGTATATAATCAAAACTTTATATAGAAAAATTGAATAGTTTCCAAATAAAAACAATCACTTATAAAATTAATAGATGTATGGAATTCTTGTGTATATCATTGCAACAAATAATCAAACAAACAAATTTACATGACGTAGAGAGCTTTGGTGGCATAGTTCGAATGTAGTATTACAGGATAATTCAGTTCGATTTTCACCAGCTCAGGATTGACTCAACATTCCTTCCTCCTGAGGTCGGCAAAATAGCAATTGGGGGCAATATTCTGACTCTATAAACTGCTTAGAAGGGTCTGTAAAGCATTGTGGTATATACTTCTAAGTGCTACTGCTATTGTATCAAAATTAGTTAGAAATTTAATACACTTAACTGCTGGTATTCAACTGCTTTGAAACTCAACAAATTTGGTACTTAATTCATTTTGTCTTGGTACTCAGTGTTTGTTTGGTAAATAATGCACATTAGAACTTGTCAGTATTGGCTGCCTTGTGACTCTCTACATTATTCCTTATGAGAGAAATTTGCTTGGGGCTCATTGCTTTTGGTACACTTACGCTCCTGTTACCAATTAACAAGTACCATTGAGTTCTAAAGATTGCATCAGGGAACAGGCAATCACAGTTATATGTGACTACTATAACATTAATTTGTATAAAAGGAAATCAATATTACCATTTTAAAAATAATTTCTTTTAACAGAAATATTTAAATAGGGGAAACAGCTAAACAAAAAAGGACCTTCATCATTGCCTGTTTTCCACTTAATTCAGCTGGAGAAGTAAGGCCTAAGAAAATTAGGGACTTTCTCATATATGGAATACGGCATGGGAGTTCAGCTGAACAGATAACTAATTTCTAATTTAGGCAACCTTTTTGTTTATCAGATGTTTTATTTAGGGTAAAGAACGATAAATTAAAGGGATGCGGTGGCTCAGTGGCTAAGTTGCTGAGCTTGTCAATCAGAAAGGTCTGCAGTTTGGCGGATCAAATCCCTAGCCCCACATATTGGAGTAAGCTCCCATTACTTGTCCCAGCTTCTGCCAACCTAGCAGTTCAAAAGCACGTAAAAATGCAAATAGAAAAATAGGAAATACCTTTAGTGGGAAGGTAACAGTGTTCCATGTGCCTTTGGCATTTAGTCATGCTGGCCAAATGACCATGGAGGTGTCTTTCGATAGCCCTGGTTCTTCGGCTTTGAAACGATGAGCACTGCCCCCCTAGAGTTGAGAACGACTAGCACAGATGTGTGAAGGAAACCTTTACCTTAAGGATACATTGACAAAGAATATCCAGGATGGGGCAAGCACTTGGACTAATGAACGGTGGGTTCAGACCTGCTATTTTTTATTTGACGTTGTTACAGAGTATGTGTAATAACCTAGACCTTGTAAACTAATGAACATTGGGCTACACATGGCTTCATGGGGCAAAAGAGGGATCATATTCCTGGCATGGTGCAGATGGATGCTATTGAATAGCCCAAAATACCTTGTACAATGGATACTGGAGGTCCAGTTGAAGCAAAGGACCCTGAAGAAGCTGCCCATCTCGAGTTTTTATTTAACTGGGTAATAATTCTGGTAAAAATCCAAAATAGCAAAATAAAATAAGTCTAAAGAACATGAAACTGTTTTTTAAAAAAATATTCTGTATACATGAAATTCAAAATATCTTTGTGTCAATTTCAGTTTGATTCACATGTTGTCAGAGGTGATCTAATTTTCCTGGTTTCTAACTTTGCTTTGAGATAATTGCTGTCATGGAAGAAAGGAAGCCATTTGGACGGCCATCCTCTTAGGCAAAATGAGGTGGCTGCCTCAGGAAACAGATATTAGATGTCATGAAGAATCATAATTTTCTTACTTTATGATTGTGGTTTTTATAGCTATGATTGGGCAGGAATAATTAGGAATACTCTCCTTTTTATGCTGGATTTTTATAGTAAAATTTCTAATTTATATAGTTAGTTGGTTCCTTTGGTCAGCTAAATCCTGGGCATTCCAATTTTTCTTATCCTCTGTGCTTTTGGCGATACCATGAATAAAGCAGAAAGCCAGTGAAAGTAATTTTTCAGCTTAAAGATGAAATTGAGTCTGGCTTGCTTAAGAGGTTCCAGTCCAGCTTACCTTCCACTCCCCAGCAGTGGTCCTGATGTTAGCCAGGTGTTCAATCTAGATAGTGATTTGGTGGGGGGGCAGAGATCGTCCCCGAGGCCCCTAACATATGGGGTGCCGCAGGGTTCGGTCTTATCCCCCCTACTATTTAACATCTACATGAAACCGCTGGGCGAGATCATTCGGAGGCACGGGATAAAATACCACCAATACGCGGACGACACTCAGTTGTATCTGTCCGTCCCGTGCCAACTCAATGAAGCGGTGGACGTGATGAACCGGGGTCTTGAGGCCGTTAAGAACTGGATGAGAGCTAACAAACTGGTACTCAACCCGGACAAGACCGAGTGGCTGTTGTGTTTCCCTCCCAATAATTTGGCCAGTGTTCCATCGCTCAGGCTGGGGGGTCAAATTTTACACCCCTCAGATAGGGTTCGCAACTTGGGAGTCCTCCTGGACCCACAGCTGACTCTTGACCATCATTTGTCGGCTGTGACCAGGGGGGCGTTTGCCCAGGTTCGCCTGGTGCGCCAGTTGCGACCCTACCTGAACCGGGAGGCCCTCACAACAGTCACTCGAGCCCTTGTGATCTCTAGGCTGGAATACTGCAATGTGCTCTACATGGGGCTGCCCTTGAAGAGCATCTGGCGACTTCAGCTAGTCCAGAATGCGGCCGCGTGAGTGATTGTGGGCGCACCGCGGTTCGCCCACATAACATCTATCCTCCGCGAGTTGCGCTGGCTACCTGTTGATCTCCGGGTGCCCTTCAAGGTGCTACTTACCATCCATAAATCTCTCCATGGTAGTGGATCTGAGTACTTGAGAGACCGCCTCCTGCCGATTACCTCCCTTCGACCGATCAGATCGCACAGATTAGGCCTCCGAGTTCCATCCGCCAGTCAGTGCCGACTGGCGACTACGCGGAGGAGAGCCTTCTCAGTAGCAGCTCTGACCCTTTGGAACGATCTCCCCGTGGAGATTCGCACCCTCACCACCGTCCAGACCTTCCGCACAGCCCTTAAGAACTGGCTATCCCGTCAGGCCTGGGGATAAGATTCTAATCCGCCCCACCCGAATGCTGAATGAAAGTTGTGTTTTATTGTTTTATTTTTATTTACGCACTGTCTTATGTTTTATCTTGCACCCCCCTTCCCATGAACTGTAAGCCACCCTGAGTCCCCTCAGGGAAAAGGGCGGCCTATAAATAACAAATAAATTCTAAATTCTAAATTTGGACATGTTCTGAATATTATTTTTTCTTGTCTATGCTCAATGCTACTCGTTGCTGGAATGGGCTTTCCTCTGTGTGAGTGGAATATGTCTTTTCTTGTATTTCTGATGCATCCTCTGCTCTAATAAACTATTACTTTATTTATCAAAAATATATCCTGTCAGATTATAGAACAAACAGATGTTGTAATGATTTTTTAAAAAAATAATACATTGTTTAGGAATACTTCAACTATAACTGAAATCAAATGGCATTCAGAAAAGGTCTATTTTCAGTTTCTTCCAGAAGGCAGATAATATTAGAGCCAATCAAACCTCCAACAAGAAATTATTCCAGACAAATGGATCCATTGTGGCAAAACAGAACCTCCACACCTAGTTCTCCCAAATCTCCCCAAAATAGGGGATAATTGGCTTCTACAGACAGATAGTGGCCCTACCGCATACTGTAGTTAATTCAAGGCCCATTCCAGGGTGAGTTGCTACCGGTATTTTTTTTTTAGCGTATAAAGTTTTTTTATTTTCCATTTTCATAACATATAATCACATGCATACTATTACATAGCCAATATCGTGTTGCATTATTAAATATTTACATCAATTCATCTTACCATCAGCTCCCCAAAAACAATTATTGGCTCTTCTGCTCTCCATACACCATATTTGTGCCTTATCCATCACTTTCTTCTCCCTCTCTCCTCCCCCTCCCTACCTCCTTTCTTCCCCCCATCATCCTTTTCTACTCTACTTCCCCTTCCTTTCTCCTTCTCCTCTCTCCCCTTTCCACTCCTCCTTGTTCTCCTTGTCTTCCCCCCCCGCCCTCTCTCCTATCCCTCTCTTCCTACCTTATTTCTCTCCTCTGCTTCCCACTCTTCATCTCATTCACTTGGTGTATATCAGCTTCTGAGCAAGCTCCATTTTGTGTTGATGGTATTTATAATTCCATTTCAATATACATAACATATCTTCCTCCTTCTTTGTTTAAAAAATAAGACAAAACAGTATACATATATAGTCATAGTGCTTTTAAACCCAACACCCTCCAAGCTTAATTTTGTTACAAATATTTACTTCCCTCCCCCCACCCTCTGCCCAACCCCCCCAACCTCCCCCCTGACTTCCCAGAACCAATACAAGGTATAAATCTTTAACAAAAACAGTCTAAAATATGTTTAGAAAGAAAATAAAAAGTTAATAACGTCTTTCAATTGAGCTTTAGTTCCTCCTTGCTAGGCTAACTGTAGACAATTTATATCATTCCTGGTCTTTAATCATAAGCTATCTGAAATTTCTTAGTCCCATATTTATTTTGAATATAATCAATCCATTTTTTCCAGTCTCGTTTATATCTCTCGTTTGAATAGTCCTTAAGATATGCAGATATTTTAGCCATCTCAGCTAAGTTTGTCACTTTCAGTGTCCATTCTTGAATAGTAGGCAAATCTCCTTCTTCCAGTATTGCGCCACAACAGTCTGGCTGTAGTTATTAAATGCAAAATCAGATTAATCTCTACAACTGTACAATCAGTGATTATACCTGACAAAAATAATTTAGCGGTAAACTTTGACCTTTTTTAAAGAACATTTTGCATAATCCACCATATTTTTATCCAAAATGCTTTAACCTTTTTGCAAGTCCACCATATATGAAAATATGCAGCATCCACACAATCACATCTCCAGCATTTAGGTTGTAAGTTCAAATACATAAAACCCAATTTTTAAGGATCTAAATGCCATCTATAAAACATCTTATAAAAGTTTTCTCTCAGATTTTGGGCTTGTGTAAATTTTACATTCCTTACCTAAATCTTTTCCCATGTGTCCAACATTATTGGTTCTTCAAAATTTTGAGCCTACTTTAACTAGTTCTGTTTCCGAGTCCATTTCTATTAATATATTATATAACCTCTTTATATGCTTTGGACTTTGATCTCTAATTTGTTTGAGTAAATTATCCTCGACTTGCATAAAGCCAATTTTTTGATCTATTTTCCATCTGGCCTGTAACTGCCCATACTGAAACCATGTTTGAATTACCTTTTCTTCTTTTAGTACATTCAAAGGTTTTAATTGTGGTACACCTCTTTCTAAGGTAAGAAGCTGTCTGTAAGTAGTCACATCCTATTTTTGTACTATGTTTATATTTTCTATTGCGTGTTTAGGAATTGCCCACATAGGTATCTTATTATTTAGTTTGTATTGATATTTTTTCCAGACCCGCAGTAGAGCATTCCTTAAAATATGACTTCTGAAATCCTTATATACCTTTTTGTTATATAGCAGGTAAGCATGCCAACCATGTACCAAATCACGCCCTTCAATATTAAGTATTCTATCATCTGTTAAATTAGTCCAATCACTAATTACAGATAAAACTACTGCTTCATAATATAGTTTTAAATTGGGTAGTTTCAAACCTCCTCTCTCAAGCACATCTTGCATTATTTTTAATTTTACTCTCGACTTCTTCCCTGCCCATACAAATTTATTAATGCCCTTCTGCCACTCTAGCAAACTCGCATCTTTTTTGAGTATTGGTAACATTTGAAAAAGAAATAAAAATTTAGGTAGAATATTCATTTTCACTGCTGCTATTCTTTCCAGCAAAGATAACTGTAATTTCTCCCATTTTTTCATCTCTGTCTGTATACTATGCCATAGTGGTTCATAATTATACTTATATAACTTCCCATTTGAGGTTGAGATATAAACTCCTAAATATTTGACCTTTTTAACTATTTCACATCCTGTCATTCCTTCTAGTTCTTCCCTTTGTTTAGTGTTCATATTTGTAGCTAGTATCTTTGTTTTCCCTAAGTTTATTTTAAATCCTGACACTTGACCATATTGATTAATCATGTTCATTAAAACCTTACTAGATTCCTGTGGTTGGGTTAATGTTATAACCAAATCATCCGCAAAAGCACGTACTCTATATTCTTGCTGCCTAATCTTAATTCCCTGTAAGTCCTCTGAACCCTGTATTTTATTCAACAATAGTTCCAAAGTTACGATAAACAATAATGGGGACAAGGGACAACCCTGCCTTGTACCTTTTTCAATTTTAAATGAATCTGTTAAACCTCCATTAACTATGATTTGAGCTGTTTGTTGCTGATATATTGCTATAATTGATTGTAAAAAGTGCTCTCCTATTTGCATTTTTTGCAATATTTTCAGGCAGGAATTGCCAATTCACTCGATCAAAGGCTTTCTCAGCATCTAAAAATATAAGCGCAGCAGGGATTTGGTTATTCTTTCCCAAGTATTCTAATATATTAACAATTAATCTTACATTACTTCTCATTTGTCTCCCTTGAATAAAACCTGTTTGATCATTATGAATTAATTTCTAGATAACCAACATTAACCTATTTGCTAGTATTTTAGTAAAGATTTTATAATCTACATTAAGTAATGAGATAGGTCTATAGTTTTTTGGTTGAGTAATATCTTGGTCTTCTTTAGGTATCAGGGATATAAAAGCTGTCTTCCAAGATGGGGGTACCTTACCTTCCGTTTGAATCTTATTAAATAATTCCTTAAGAGGTTCTACCATTTCTAATTGTAGATTTTTATAGTAAGCCGCTGTCAAGCCATCTGTACCAGGTGCCTTCCCTGCCTTAACTGCTTAATTACCTGCAAATTTTCCCCCAAAGTTATTGGTTGGTTCAGTCTTTCCCTCTGCTCATCTTTAATTATGGGTATTTTTTCTTTGTGCAGGTATCTATCTATATCTAGGCCTTGAATTTTATCACTCGTGTACAATCCTATAAAGAATTCACGAAAGACCTTTTGAATCTCATCCTGTTGATACACTTCCTTCCCTTTATAATGTAATTTTGATATATTACGAGATTTCTGTTTTTTCCTGATCAAATATGCTAACCATCTACCAGATTTATTTGCATTATAGAAAGTGTTATGTTTTGCATATAGCAGATTGGTAGCTACCTGGTCTGAAATCAGCATATTAAATTGGTCTCTTAATAAGGTAATTGCTTCTTTAATCTTTTTATCTCCTGGTTTTAAAATTAACTCCTGCTCTTTCTTCCTAATTTCATCTTCAAGTTCAATTCTCTTTTCCCCCTGTTTGCGTCTATGTAATCTATTTAGATTTATCAAAACTCCTCTCATATACACTTTACTTGTGTCCCATACTATTTCCAAAGATGTACCCTTGTTCATATTAAAAATAAAGTATTCTCTTAACAGTTTTTTACATTGATTAATATATTTCTCATATCTAAATAAATTTTCATTCACTCTCCAAATCCTTCTTGCTTGCATCCCAACTCCCAACTCCATCCACACCGGATTATGATCTGATAAGACTCTGGAACATATCTTCGTCTTCTTTACCCTAAAAAGCAAATCATTAGTTGTTAATATGAAGTCAATCCTGGAAAAGGATTGGTGTCTATCAGAAAAGAAAGTAAAGTCGTATTCTTCTGCATTCCTTTCTCGTACAAATATCTCTCAATTCAAAATCATCTATAATGTCGAAAAAGGATTTAGGTAGTTTCGCTCACATTTGAATATTTTGCCGAAAAGCCTTCTTATCTTTCTTGGTATCCATAACGCCGTTCCAGTCACCCAGTAATATGCAGGATCTATAATCCCAATGTACTAACTTAGCATGGAGCTTTTTATAAAATTTGTCTTGTTGATTGGGAGCATATATTCTCAATAGCAGTATCCTTTTCCCTTCTAATACCAGAACTTGCTACCGATATTACTGTTGGTTTGGCATTCAAATAAATTTGTGCATGCGCAGTCTGCGCACATGCATATTTACACACACACAAAAAAAGGTTTGTGCATGCGCAGAACATTAGAAAATGGAAAAAATACTTTTCTGCAATGGAGATTGTTCTGCACGTGTGCAGAACCAAAAATCAAGATGGCGCCACCAAAAATAGAACAGTTTCAGGTGCGTGGGCAACCGAGTTACTACCTACTCAGCCAAACCAGTAGGATTCCACCTCTGGCCCACTCATTAAGGGCTCTGTGGATTAAAAAGATTTAGATTTCACTTGCACTGATAAGTTAATATAGGACTGGGCTGTCAAACTCAATTTTATTGAGCCGCACCGGGCATGTGGTTGACCTCGGGGGACCAGGTGGGCATAGCCGGGTGGCACCATGGCTTCTACCAGCCATCCAATTGGCCTAAAGTTCCCTTTCCATTCCCACATGGGGATGGGGTAGTCCCAGTGAAAGGGAAGCCTCGCAGGCTGCAACGCCAGGCCAGCAAATGAGGCATGGAAGAGCTGGTACAGATGTGGCACTGATCTACAACTTGGTGTGGCCATTCAGGGCAGAATGTGGTTAGCCTTAGATCTGACCTGCCTGGTGAAGGTTGGAAATTCAGCCCTGTGCTTAGTGAAGGATGAACCGTGGTTTTTCCTTGAAGCATACTTTACAATTAAGAAAAATAAACCCGGTATATTCTAAGAAAACACATTTTATTGTAAAATAAATAACAAATAAACTTACTAGCTAATAACTACATTTTGGCAAAGTTCCTAGCCTACCTCCTCATGGCAGGTGAACAGAGAAAAGGGAAAGAGAAAGAAAAAGGCAAATGGACATCCATAGTAGAGTTTTACAGACAAGAGTCAGTCTACCTTATGTCTTAGAGTATAAGCACAGCTGGCAAAACAAAAAACATCGTGATACCCCTTCTTTTTGCCAATTGAGTGGACATCAGGTACATTATCAAATAAGGCACATCTTCTTATGGAGATGCTCGTGTTGAGCTGCTGGAAGCGGTTTGTTGAGCATGTCAGCAATTTGATCATGGGTAGATACATATTGCAATTTAATAAAACATTGTTTAACTAATTGTTTTATGTTTTGATAATGGATGTCAATGTGTTTGGACCTAGAACCTGTAAAATGTGACTCAGAAATATAAACCACCGATTCATTGTCTTCCATTACTGTGATTGGTCGAATTGGATGTGTCCAGATATCTGTGACTAAAGCATCAAACCACATTAGAGAATTACATGCATCTGAAACACAAGCATATTCAGCTTCAGTAGATGAACAAGAAACAAAATTCTGTTTCCTCGCCAGTAAACAGGACATCCATTTAGGAACGTCATATAACCTGAAGTACTTTTATGTGATTTCTTGTCACTTGTCCAATCAGAAACTGCATAACAATATAATTCTGCATAATCAGTATGGTTGGTTCTAACAATAACTTCATATGTTTAGTATCTTTTAAGTATTTTAATAACTTCTTAATACATCCAATGAAACTCTTTTGCCTTACCTACATGTCGAGACAAGAGATTAACACTAAGTGCAATATTGGGTCTGGTCCAACTACTAATATACAACAGTGACCCAATGACTGAATGATAAAGTGTTTGATCCTTGTATTCAGGACTTAATTCATGTGTCAAGTTGTGAAAATCTGTTTGCATAGGTGTCTTTGTTGTGTTAGCATCCTTCATATTGCATTGATGCAAAATGTGTTCAATTTTATCCTCTTGTGAAAGACTAAACCCCTTCTGTGTTCTATCAATCTGAACACCTAAGTAAGTGCTAATATGACCTAAAGATTTCAATGTGAAGTATCTCTGCAAAGCTTTAGCAAAAATCTTACTCATTTTCTTATTTGGACCAATATAAACAATATCATCAACATAAACAAGAATTATCTCATATATATTGTTAGATCTTTTTGTGAACACGCACTCATCCGTTTCGGACTTAATAAAACCCATTGAATTTAGTTTGTCAGTAAGACATAAGTACCACATTAAACCGGACTGTTTCAGACCATAAAGACTTTTGTTTAGGAACCAGGTATCCCCTTCTTGCTGTCAGAATACTGGAGGACCTCTCACGTAGATGTCTTCATCTAGGTCAGCATGTAGATAAGCCGTGTCAACATCGAACTGGAAAACTTCTAAACCAAGGATAGTTGCAGTGGCTAAAGCAATTTTTACACTCTCAGTTCTGACTGTCGATGAGTAGGTGTTTGTGTTGAGTGAAACCCTGAGCTACAAGTCTGGTCTTGTGCAATAGCTCACCATTTGGCTTCTTTTTGATTCTGTAGATCCATTGAGTGCCAATGACTTTTTTGTTTGCTGGAGTTTTTGCAGGTGTAAATACCTTAAGTTTCTTTAGACTGTCCATTTCATTCTGCATTGTCTCATACCACTTCTCTTGCTCTGAATCAGGAAGATGCTTGATTTGTGTGAACGTATCAGGAGGAAGTATAACATTGCAAAGGCAAGGGTGTTTTTGACAATTGCCACGAATATTGCTGTGGAGGGATTCCCTTTGTGTCCTCACATTCGTGGTTAGCATCAGCATCCGCAGCTTGCAAAGATGGAACATCAGGTTGAGAAGAACTAGTGGATGGAATATCTGCCTGTGAATCTTGTTCATTAGGCTGCATGGAATCTACAACATCATCTCTAGGAAAATAAACTCCAGGATCATTGGAATGGATCCTGAACCAGTCAACATCTTCCTCAAAATTAGCAGATTGGGAAATCACAATTACATGTCTAGAGTCAATAAATTTGCTCCATTTTGAAATATCATCAATACCCATAAATCTCAGTCTCTTTGCTGCTGGACCTCCTTTTCTTCTTTGAGCTAAGGGAATGTTCACCATAGCGTATGAACCAAAAATATGGAGGTTCTTGAGATCGGGCTTGTAGCCATACATCATGAAGAAAGGAGTTTGATTTATTATACTGCTCCAAATACAGTTGACAATGTAATTTGCATATTTGATAGCTTCACCCCAGTATGGGTTACTGAGGTTGGCGTCTTCTAAAAGACAATGCATCATGGTTTGTAGGACCCCTTGTCTTCATTCTGCGACTCTGTTATGAGCCGGTGTGTATGGGGCCGATGTCTGATGAAGAATTCCATTCTTACGCATCCAGTCCTGGAAACGCTGAGATATGAATTTGGCACCACGGTCATTCTGTATTCTGGCAATGTGAACTTGGTGTTGGGTAGAGACAAGAACTGCAAAGTCTTTAAAGATCTGAAAGGTCACAGATTTCTCTTTCAAAGGATATCCATATCCATATCTAGAGTAATTATCAACAATTGTTAGAAAATATTTATTACCACCAAGTGTTGGCGGAAAAGGACCTACTATGTCAGCGTGTACCAAATCAAAAATGTGTGTTGACAGGCATGTAGCGCATTTGGGAATGGCTGCTGCTTTGGATTTGGCCTTCTTGTAGACAGCACAGTCCAAAAACACCTTACACCCCTTTAGATCCAAACCTTTTGTGAACTCTGGCATTTTGTTAAGAACACGGAAACTGGCATGCCCCAATCTTCTATGCCACTTGTGAATACACTTGGAATGCAAAGGTTTACCAGCTAGTAAATTTTCAACATTAACAGTTCTGTGAGGAACCTCAGGCTTGCTCTGAGCAACCTATTTTTTTATTTTCTTTTTGTTGGCTTTAGGAGTCTTTGGAGTAGCTACAGGATCTCTCACTGGAACATCTCTCTCTGGACCTGTGCTCTCCTCTTTTGGAGTTTGTATACTTGCCTGTGTTTTAGATTTTGGTTTTATGTAATATGGTTTCAGCAACAATATCTCCATTTTTAACTATGTAACTTGCTTTTTCGAGGTGGTGAACCTGGTACTTTAACACTCTAGACAAGTGACTCTGACTAAGCAAATTACTACTTACTGTAGGTATGTAATAAACATCAGGGATGAATGCATAGAGCTCCTCAACATAAACAGTTCCTTTTCCCATAACCTTACAAGGATGATTGGAGAAAGAATAAAGTTCACATAGTTCAGGTTCAGACTCGTGCATCTCTGTGAACAATTCCTTTCTATAGGTAACATGCAACGCTGCGCCACTGTCTAAAATCCACAAAAGCTGTCTGTCATACTCTGGATGTGGTTGTGCTTCGTTGGTTAAGGCCAATGTGGCAAGTGGAGCTTGTAGATCACGCCTTGGACCACGATGATCTTACCTTCCATCTCTGCCTCTGCCTCCAGAATCTGTTCCTCTGGGCTGGTATGTGGCAGGAGCTGGAACTCGTTGGAGACAATCCCGGGCGGCATGTCCCATACGGTTACAGATGTAGCATCTTGGCATCCTTGGAACGTAGGCTCTTCCTTGGAAAGCATGCCTCGCTGGAGCTCTTGATGCGTGTGGTCTTTGCAAATGTGGCGTGGCTAACTTGAGTGCTTCTTCTTCAATTAAAAATCTGCAAACATTGTCCACTGTGTGTTGAGCAATAGGCACTTGGTTAATCTTTCCAATGACATCTTTACATTCATAATTCAATGTGTTAATGATAATGCTGATCATCATCAATGCAATGGCCTCTTTCTCTCAATTTTTTTCTCATTCCTTTCAGTTTGGTTAAATGTCTTCCAATTTGTTCACCAGGTCTCAATCTCAAACCATGGAACTCAGACATGAGCAAACATGAAGATTCAATTGAGATGGGCCTGTAGCAATTTTCCAGTTGGACCCAAATTTGTTGGGCTGTGGCATTGTATAAATGACGTCTACAGAGCTCTCTGTTCTGATTTGCCTGACACAATATCCACCAGGGGAAGTGTCTTAGGCTGTGGAGAAGAAGCCAAAATGGCATTTTCAGAGGTTTGAACAACAGGAGAGTCCATCTTATCTAACTCAAGTAAAGATAAGGCCATTTTTGCCTGGGACAGCTCATGTTCAAACATTTCTATTTGATCATGATAGCCTTTTATAGCTTGTATAGAGCTCTGAGGAGAATGATTAGTTTCTCTCTCTGTGTAGGAGTGAAAAAGCTCCTGTGAAAACTTTGGCCTTCCACCACATGTTTCAAAATCTAAAGGTTCTTGAAAAACCGTTTGAGAGTGTGCATACTTATAAGGGGGCATTACTGACCTCGGTTGAAGCACATTGTCTTTAAGAGCAGCCTCTTTGCAGTTTTCTCCTTCTTGGAACCTTTGTAAAATACTTTTTACTTCTGCATCAGAGACATTTAAAGTTGTTGCAGAATGCTTTCTTGTTTTTTTCTTTTGGGCATTCTTAGGAGTGATTTATATCAGCGTTCCTCAATCGCTAAAGTAATCATCTATCTAATTAACCTAAACATTTATCATTAAAGTAACAAGCAAGGAAAAAACCATAAATCTTCCAACCATCCTCTGCTACCATGTGAGGGTTGGAAATTCAACCCTGTGCTCAGTGAAGGATGAACCATGGTTTTTTCTTGAAGTATACTTTACAATTAAGAAAAAATAAACTCAAGGTATATTCTAAGAAAACACATTTTATTGTAAAATAAATAACAAACAAACTTACTAGCTAATAACTACATTTTGGCAAAGTTCCTAGCCTATCTGCTCATGGCAGGCGAACAGAGAAAAGGGAAAGAGAAAGAAAAAGGCAAATGGACATCCGTAGTAGAATTTTACAGACAAGAGTCAGTCTACCATATGTCTCAGAGTATAAGCACAGCTGGCAAAACAAAAAACATAATGACATGCCTGGCCACCCTGTAGCCAGCAACGGGTTGCCCTGCCATCTCACCCATCCCCAGGGCATGAGCCCAGGAAGCAGTGAGTGCTGGTATCCTAGATGAAAGGTAAGCACTCAGAATGCAGTCAGCCTGCAGGTCAAGGCAATCCCCAGGGACACCAGGCTCCACGTGCTTGCTGCCTCCTGTGCATGTGCTGATAACCAAAGTCTTGTCTAGAAACAGCCAGACATGAAGCCAACTATTTTAATGAGGAAGTCACATCTGTTCCTAATACCCAGCTTGTTTAACAGTATAGATAGAGCATCTGAATTTTGGGAGCATAGCTCTATGTGGAAAGTGCATTACAGTAATTCATAGCAATGTGCCAAATTCCTTCTGGGGTATTTTACAGAAATAAATATTAACTTACTGGGATTAAATCATGAATGTATATTCTTTCATTTAATCCATTACTGATTCTAGTCCTAATTTTATATCTATTTTGAATTTCCATTTCAGCAATTGTAAATTACAGTCACTTGACAAGATGACTATGTTAATTTGACAGATGGCAAAACAGACATAAGTCTGTTCCCATGTCTAGGACATGGGAAATGTCAATTATTATTTAGAAAAAAATATCCTAGAAGGAAAATCCATTATCCTGTCCAGTGACGTGCAGTCAGGGAAGGCAGGGGAGGCAGAGCCTCATCACTGTCATCATGAAAAGAAAAAAAAGAAAAAAAATGTAAAAGGAAAAAAGCTGATGTAGTTGCTGCCAGAGTCACAGTGGATGACTCTGCTTAGTGCTTAACTGTTTAAAAAAGCCTCTAAAAAAGTGCCCTCTACAGGAGAAGGCGGGAGAACTACGTGCCTCATTTAGTCTGACTTTATGATCACTCGAGCAGAGTTAAGCAAGGGTTAAAAGCTGAAAAATTCCTTATGTAGTTCTATTGCCTCCTCCTGTAGAGGGTGTTTTTTTAGAGGCTTTTTTAAACAGTTAAGCAGAGTCATCCATTGGGGACTCTGGCAGCAGCTAACCCAGCATGACCTCAGCAGCTCTTGCCTTTTTCCTTTTACATTTTTACATTTTCATCATGGCAGACAAGAGCAGAGTTGAAATCCTCTGTGAAACAGCTGGAAAAGGTCTGTGGGTCGGAGGGAGGGGGGAGGAATTCAAAATTAATGTAATTTGTAAGTAATTGTATTATTGTAAGTAATTTGTGTATGTGTGTGTGTGTGTTTTACCCGCCTCTGCTGGCATGCGGGCTGGCACTTTTTTATGTCAGACATAGCGGCAGGGCTTTTGGACATAGCAGCAGGGCTTTTGCAGTTTTAATCTTAAGTAATTTTCCTTTAAATTGAGGTAGTTATATTCTTTTTGCCGTTCTTGGTACAGCATTGTTTGAAGTGAAATGAAGGTGAGAAAAGCCACCTTTCCATTGCCCTAGTCAGACATCTTAATTGCGGACAGAAAAATAAAGCTTTGAATATAAAATATCACAGTCAAAACCTACTTCATTTTTCTCGATCTTTCTGTTTAGGTGGCTTCAGGAATGATGCTGGAAACAGACTTAAAAATAATGAACCTACAAAAGTACAGCATATTCAACGGGAAGAGGTAGAATCAGAAAATGAAAGAACTTGGGAAAAGGTCCTTGTAACTAAAGACAAGAGAGATTATAAGAGCGATGGACCACTTGAAAATAACAACAGGGATTCAATGGACAACAATGTGATTGTAAGGAAGCCATGGAGCAGAAACATCCTTAGCAATGAATATAAGGATTTATCAATATTCATCTCAATATTCAGCATCCCTACAGAAACTACTACTGCAGAGAGTACTAGGAGCCCTTCCACTATAAATGTTATTACTTCCAAGAGTAGCAGCAGCCCTTCCACTACCAAAACTACTATAGCCAAGAGTACCAGCAGCCCTTCCACTACAAGTGCTATTACTTCCAAGAGTCCCAGCAGCCCTTCCACTACAAGTGCTATTCCTTCCAAGAGTACCAGCAGTCCTTCCACTACAAATGTTATTACTTCCAAGAGTACCAGCAGCCTTTCCACAAGAAGTGCTATTATTGCTGAGAATACCAACAGCCCGTCCACTACAAGTGCTATTATTGCTGAGAGTACTAGCAGCTCTTCCAGTACAAGTGCTATTATTGCGGAGAGTACCAGCAGCCCTCCCACTACAAGTGCTATTATTCCTGAGAGTACCAGCAGCCCTTCCACTACAAATGCTAGTATTGCTGAGAGTACCAGCAGCCCTTCCACTACAAGTGCTATTATTGCGGAGAGTACAAGCAGCCCTTCCACTACAAATGCTATTATTGCTGAGAGTACCAACAGCCCTTCCACTACAAATGCTATTATTGCTGAGAGTACTAGCAGCCCTCCCACTACAAGTGCTATTATTGCTGAGAGTACCAGCAGCCCTTCCACTACAAGTGCTATTATTGTGGAGAGTACCAGCAGCCCTTCCACCATAAGTGCTATAATTGCGGAGAGTACCAGCAGCCCTTCCACTATAACTGTTATTATTATGGAGAGTACTAGCAGCCCTTCCACTACAAGTGCTATTATTTCTGAGAGTACCAGCAGCCCTTCCACTACAACTGCTATTATTGCTGAGAGTACCAACAGCCCTCCCACCACAAGTGCTATTATTGCTGAGAGTACTAGCAGATCTTCCACTACAAGTCCTATTATTCCTGAGAGTACCAGCAGCCCTTCCACTACAAGTGCCATTATTTCTGAGAGTACCAGCAGCCCTTCCACTACAACTGCTATTATTGCTGAGAGTACTAGCAGCTCTTCCACCACAAGTGCTATCATTGCGGGGAGTACCAGCAGCCCTTCCACCACAAGTGCTATTATTGCTGAGAGTACCAGCAGCCCTTCCACTACAAGTACTATTATTGTGGAGAGTACAAGCAGCCCTTCCACTACAAGTGCTATTATTGCTGAGAGTACCAACAGCCCTTCCACTACAAGTGCTATTATTGTGGAGAGTACCAGCAGCCCTTCCACTACAAGTGCTATTATTGCTGAGAGTACCAGCAGCCCTTCCACTACAAGTGCTATTATTGCGGAGAGTACCAGCAGCCCTTCCACTACAAGTACTATTATTGTGGAGAGTACAAGCAGCTCTTCCACCACAAGTGCTATTATTGCGGAGAGTACCAGCAGCCCTTCCATTACAAGTGCTATTATTGCTGAGAGTACCAACAGCCCTCCCACTACAAGTGCTATTATTGCGGAGAGTACCAGCAGCCCTTCCACTACAAGTACTATTATTGCTGAGAGTACCAGCAGTCCTCCCACTACAAGTGCTATTATTCCTGAGAGTACTAGCAGCTCTTCCACTACGAGTGCTATTATTGCGGAGAGTACCAGCAGCCCTTCCACTACAACTGTTATTATTATGGAGAGTACTAGCAGCCCTTCCACTACAAGTGCTATTATTTCTGAGATTACCAGCAGCCCTTCCACTAGAAGTGCCATTATTTCTGAGAGTACCAGCAGCCCTTCCACTACAACTGCTATTATTGCTGAGAGTACTAGCAGCTCTTCCACTACAAGTGCTATTATTGCGGAGAGTACCAGCAGCCCTTCCACTACAAGTACTATTATTGTGGAGAGTACAAGCAGCCCTTCCACTACAAGTGCTATTATTGCTGAGAGTACCAACAGCCCTTCTACTACAAGTGCTATTATTGCTGAGAGTACCAGCAGCCCTTCCACTACAAGTGCTATTATTTCTGAGAGTACCAGCAGCCCTTCCACTACAAGTGCTATTATTGCGGAGAGTACCAGCAGCCCTTCTACTACAAGTGCTATTATTGCTGAGAGTACCAGCAGCCCTTCCACTACAAGTGCTATTATTTCTGAGAGTACCAGCAGCCCTTCCACTACAAGTGCTATTATTGCAGAGAGTACTAGCAGCTCTTCCACCACAAGTGCTATCATTGTGGGGAGTACCAGCAGCCCTTCCACTACAAGTACTATTATTGCTGAGAGTACCAGCAGTCCTCCCACTACAAGTGCTATTATTCCTGAGAGTACTAGCAGCTCTTCCAATACGAGTGCTATTATTGCGGAGAGTACCAGCAGCCCTTCCACTACAAGTGCTATTATTGCGGAGAGTACCAGCAGCCCTTCCACCATAACTGCTATAATTGCGGAGAGTACCAGCAGCCCTTCCACTACAACTGTTATTATTATGGAGAGTACTAGCAGCCCTTCCACTACAAGTGCTATTATTGCGGAGAGTACTAGCAGCCCTTCCACTACAAGTGCTATTATTGCTGAGAGTACCAGCAGCCCTTCCACTACAAGTGCTATTATTTCTGAGAGTACCAGCAGCCCTTCCACTACAAGTGCTATTATTGCAGAGAGTACCAGCAGCTCTTCCACAACAAGTGCTATTATTGTGGAGAGTACCAGCAGCCCTTCCACTACAGGTGCTATTATTTCTGAGAGTACCAGCAGCCCTTCCACTATAAGTGCCATTATTTCTGAGAGTACCAGCAGCCCTTCCACTACGAGTGCTATTATTGTGGAGAGTACAAGCAGCCCTTCCATTACAAGTGCTATTATTGCTGAGAGTACCAACAGCCCTCCCACTACAAATGCTATTATTGCTGAGAGTACCAGCAGCCCTTCCACTACAAGTGCTATTATTGCGGAGAGTACCAGCAGCCCTTCCACTACGAGTGCTTTTATTGTGGAGAGTACAAGCAGCCCTTCCATTACAAGTGCTATTATTGCTGAGAGTACCAACAGCCCTCCCACTACAAATGCTATTATTCCTGAGAGTACCAGCAGCCCTTCCACTACAAGTGCTATTATTCCTGAGAGTACTAGAAGCCCTCCCACTACAAGTGCTATTATTGCTGAGAGTACTAGCAGCTCTTCCACTACGAGTGCTATTATTGCGGAGAGTACCAGCAGCCCTTCCATTACAAGTGCTATTATTGTGGAGAGTACCAGCAGCCCTTCCACTACAAGTGCTATTATTGTTGAGAGTACTAGCAGCTCTTCCCCCACAAGTGCTATTATTGCGGAGAGTTCAGGCAGCCCTTCCACTACAAGTGCTATTATTTCTGAGAGTACTAGCAGCCCTCCCACTACAAGTGCTATTATTGCTGAGAGTACTAGCAGCTCTTCCACTACAAGTGCTATTATTGCTGAGAGAACCAGCAGCCCTTCCACCACAAGTGCTATTATTGCGGAGAGTACCAGCAGCCCTTCCACTACAACTGTTATTATTGCTGAGAGTACTAGCAGCCCTTCCACTACCAACACTACTACTGCCAAGATCACTAACAGTCCTTCCATTGTGAAAACTACAACTGCCAAGATCACTAACAGTCCTTCCATTGTGAAAACTACGACTGCCAAGATCACTAACAGTCCTTCCATTGTGAAAACTACGACTGCCAAGATCACTAACAGTCCTTCCATTGTGAAAACTACGACTGCCAAGATCACTAACAGTCCTTCCATTGTGAAAACTACGACTGCCAAGATTACTAACAGTCCTTCCATTGTGAAAACTACTACTGCCAGGAGTACTAGCAGACCTTCAAGTACCAAAACTACTACTGCTAAGAGTACTAGTAGCCCTTCCACTCCCCAAACTACTACTGCCAAGAGTACGAGCAGTCCTTCCACTGCCAAAACTACAACTGCCAAGACTACTAAAAGTCCTTCCACTGCGAAAACTACTACTGCCAGGAGTACTAGCAGATCTTCAACTACCAAAACTACTGTTGTCAAGAGTACTACCAGAACTACCACAAGTGGTGAGTATTAGTTTTCTTTTGATCTATATGTTTGGTCATTCCTATTTTAAACTTTCAAATGTACTTATAATTTTTTCCCTTTCTTGTGATCCATGCTTTGTATGTGATCCAAGTATGATGACCTCCATAATCTGCTGATATTTGTGGCTGTCCCCATATAGAGACTGCTCCCTCATCTCTTATTATTGGGAATCCTGTCTAGGGTAGGTGAGAGTGATATTTCAGCAACAGCTGACAGTCCACAGGAAACTCCCCTCTGTTCTGGGAGATTGGGGGGGATTGACATCTCCTTTGGGACATGGCTGCCCTCTGCCAAGTTCTAGAGTAAGGGAGCACCTATCATTAATGGTTTGTGAAGATTATTTCATATTCACAGAAGAATTGTTTTTAATCTGGCCTTGCAAAATTTTGGTTTGAAGGAGGGCTATTATGCAGAACTCCCTCTCCAATGTTCCTCTCGAGACAACTGTTAATTATTAAAATTTGTTTTTGAATAATTGCAGTACAGTGTTAGTATCTTGAGAAAGGAAGGTCAGTATTGATTCAGAACATCAGCAAACATTTAAAAATGACGAAGAGGATGTTTTTCTAATGAAAAAAGAGGCAAGATCTTCTTTTGTAAAAATAAGAGAATTCTTAATTGCATTGATTTCATTTTCCACTTTATTGCTTAAAAATGATCAGCCTCCCTGTCCTTCCTGCCAGTTAATGTCACTTTAGAGGCTGAAAGAGTGAGGAGTTATTTGTCATCATATGAATGCATGTAAGTTCACTTCATCTATTCTGCTGCATTGTTTATTTTTTATACATTCATAGTGATAAATAATTACTTTTCTGTGTAAATTGCTGCATTGATTGTAACTTTCAAATTAGATCTATATAAGATCTATATCTCTATTCTCTGTTCCAGAGATATGCCAAAATGGTGGAATCCATGATGGAACAAGGTGCATCTGTAATGAGGATTTATTCTATGGACCCAAGTGTGAGTTCCCCTTGGAGGAAATTCCACTCCCTGAATGTAAGTTCAACCAGGGAGAGCGTGATTACTTTTTCCTGATTGCAGCCTAAAACAAATTCTTGTTTCCAGATATGTTGGATTATCATATTAGAATAAAGAGGTTGCATAGGGAAGAAATGTGGCTTAATTGAAGGTCCTTTATAGTGCACGTAAACCGGGAACCTGGTTCTCGATAGTTCTCCATTCCCAGTTCTCTCTGAGTTCTGGGAAAGATGGTTCACAGAGGGCTAGAGGTTTGCCAGTCACAAGCAAAAGTGATTACTTTGTCCCCCCCCCACCAAACTGGCTAAGAGCTCTCATGAATAACTAAAAAAATATTGTGGTTCTGTGCTGAATAAAATTTCTTCATCTAAGGAAAATCATGGAGGTGAGATTTGGAGATTGCCTCAAAAATGCATTGATCATACACTGTTTCAAAACACAGATCTGTGAACATCTAGAAACAACATTACAACTAGAAACAGCACATGATTATTAAAAAACAGATCAATCCAATCTTATTTCATTCTTTGATAAAGTGACGAAATTATTAGATGAGCGATAAGCTGTGGACATAGTATACTTACAGTATACTCATAGTATATTTAGTATACAAGATGTATACAACCCGATGTCACCCACATCTGACCAGTCACAAGATCCTGATCTGACATAATCCTCACCTGATGTGACTTCCCCATCACAAGACCTACTGATCACACTTAGATTTTATAAGTAGAACACCAACATTCACATCCCCTAAATTCTGCTGAAGATGTTACTTAGTCTGGTAATGAAACATTCAGAAACCAACCCACAAGTTTGAAGAACGAACCTTACCCTCATTCTACAACCAAGCTACAGGTATTCACCACTACTGCATAGTATACCTAGATTTCAGTAAGACATTCAAAAAAGTAGACTGTAACCTACTTCTCGGTAAGCTAGAAGAATATGTTATATACAGAATCACTACTAGATGGATTGGTAACCGTCTGGTAAATGTTACTCAACAAGTAATCCTTAATGATATTACATCTATATGGAAGGTAGGAAGCAGTGAGGTACCACAAAGTTCTGTCTTAGGCCCAGTGTTCAACATCTTCTTAGAGGAGGGAATAGAAGGGGAATTCATCAAATTTGCAGATTACACTAAACTCACAGGACTAGCCAACACCCCAGAAACATAGGATCAAAAAGGATCTTGACAGACTTGAACAATAGACCCTATCTAACAAAATGTAATTTAAAGGAGAGAAAAGCAAGGTTTTACACTTAGGCAGGAAAAACCAAAGGTACAAGTAAAGATTAGATTGGGCATCCTCAAACTACGGCCTGCGGGCTGGAGACGGCCCACCAATGCAAAGTATCTGGAGTGGTGGGATGAAAAGCAGCTGCCAGCTTGTAAAGAAGTGCTTTAAAAATCTTTAAAAACAGTCTTTCAGTGTTTTCACAGCCATGTGATCCATTAAAAATCTTTAAAAGTCATTAAAAGTCTTTAAAAACAGCCTTTCAGATGTTTTTCACAGCCATGTGATTCAGGGCCAGTGGATGAGTAGGGAAGGGCCTGCTTTTAAAGTAGTACTTTAAGAGTGAGTGAGTGATCTTTTTCAAAATCAGCTGAAGTTGGCTAACACTAATTCAAATGCAACCGTAATATAATGCCTGAAAAAGAATTCAGCCACTGCTTTGATTCTTCCCATATATAAAGTACATCCACCACATTGGTTGCTGAACAATTTTGGTAGATATTCATGCACAAGTGGAGCAAAAAGCAAAGCAGTGGCTGAATTCTCCAGGCTTAAAAGACCTTTAGCTGTGTAATCCCAAAAAAGCAGGCCCACACTTCCCATTGAATTAGTAGTATATTTATGTTGGTTAAATTTTTCTTCATTTTAAATATTGTATTATTTCATGGGGGGGGGGGGTTGCACTACAAATGAAGATATGTGCAGTGTTCATAGAAATTTGTTCAGGTTTTTTTTTCAATCTATAATCTAGCCCCCAACAGTCAAAGGGACCATTATCCCTCCTTAATTCACCATTGGAGGTTGGATGTGTATGCCTGTGTGTTGATTCTCGCCTTCTTCCGCCTGCTTCCAATCTCAATGCCCATATTGGGGATTTTAGTTGCAGGTTTAATTGGCACAGTTCTCAGTCTGGTTTATTGTGTCATCATCTGAAACAAATGATCAGAGGTTACTTTGAAGGAAATCCACTTTGTTTTATTCTTTTTTTAATGACCTATTTTAAAGAGCCTGAAGCTGCTGTTGTAATGAAGTTAGGGATTGGTCAAGAAAGTTTGTGCTGTTTTTCCCTGGGGGTGGTGGTCTTAAGTAAATAGATTCCTTGGGTTGAGCAAGTACAAGTACAAAGGCAAAGTGGACTGCTAAATTGGCCATGCCCAGCCAGCCACATGACCACCTAGCCATACCTACCCAGTCACTTGACTTGAGTCATGCCCACTCAGCCGGTCCAGCCCACCAACAGTGTGAGGGACCATGAATCGGCCACCTGTTCAAAACATTTGAGGACCACTGGATTAGATGAAACCTGGCTCAAAAACAGTAATTGTGAGACAGTCCTTGGTGTCCTAGTGCACAATTACCTAAATATAAGCCAGCAGTGTATGGCAGCAGCCAAAAAATCTAATACAATCCTCAAAGAGGTGGGTTCCTGCCGGTTCGCACCGGTTTGGTGGAACTGGTAGTGGAAATGGTGACTAGGTCACCAAACCAGTATGGACGGCATGCTCACCAAGCCCCCAAACCGGTTCCCTGGTTACCGCAACATTTTAAACATTTCTTTTGACATTTTTTTTATGTTAACCAGCTTTCTATCTTTTATTTCATTTTCATTTTCATTTTATACAATCACTTATATACTGTGCATAAAAAAAAAAGAAAAAAGGAAAAAAAAAACCCCACATAACACTTCATTCCCCCATACACCCTCTCTTCTCCCCCTCCAACTTTCCTTTCACCCCTCCAGCATTCCCCTCTTCTACTTCCCTACCCCCTCAGACATCTCCCCCTCCCTCCATTTCACCCTCCATACATTCCCTCTCACTCCCTCTTTACTTCTCCCTTCTCTTTCCCTCTTCTCCTCACTTTGGTGTATCCATACAATTCAATTTGTTTTTTACAATAAAAGTAGAAAAAGAAAATAAGAAAAAAAAAAAAAAAACGAGCCGCAGTACACAAGTGAATTCTTATTGTTCTAAGGATTGAAACTGTAATTCCACCCTCCCCCCTCCCCCCTATAATCCCCCCTCCCTAACCCCCTTACGGCTTCGCAGGTCCCATGCCCGGCATAATTCTTTAACAAGCATTTGAGTATAATAAGGCCAGCTAACTTTAAAATTAAAAAAATAAAATAAAAATAAAGCCAAAAAGAAAAAGGAAAAATAGTAGAAAATAAGAAATAAAAAACACCCACACTCACACACAAAAAGAAGAAAAAAACAAAAAGGGTCAATAAACCCACTACGTTAACACAGCTTCCCATTATCTGTAAATCTTAAACAATGTGACTCATTCCAAATTTCGATTATTTTGCTACTTGCAGGGTTTCAAACTGTATTAGAGCCAGGTAAGTTGATCAATTAGAATTCCCCAACTAAAAGTCTCCTTGCTTTGCCTATCTATTCAGACCTTTAATTTATCTCTTTTTTATCCAAATATCCAAACCTTTCTATAACACCATTAAACTCAAATACTTCTTTCATTTTTCATTTCCAACACCTCCCTTTCTATCCTTACCCACCTCCACATATAAATTTTTTACCTTCCACCCTGCCTTTATCCATATCCACATATATATTTTATCCACATTCATTGCTCCTCCCATGTTTACTCCACTTTCCTGAAGATTCTCCGACCAATCTTTCTTAACTTTATATTGATATAGCAACTCAAACAAACATCAGCTTGCGTTCTAGCCCCAGGTAATCTAATTAAACTTTCGCTGCCCTTCCCTCTCCCACGCACCTCCCAACTCCGTTCGTCCCAAACCGCAACTCAAAAAGATCACAATTTCCGCTCTCCTCGCCTAAGAAAATAGTTCATGCACAATTTGAGTTAGAGTTCAGACAAAACTTCTGTACAATATATGTCCACAATCAGCAACGCTTCTTTCAGTCTCCATGTCTCATCATCGATATGCCACTTTTCCATTTTATCCCAGACGGAAATCATAAAACTTTAAAAACATCGCTTAGTCTTTATTCTTTAGTCTTCTGCCCTTCCGGAAGAGAAAAACAACACCCTCCACCTTGTAGCCACGTGTCTCGCTGTTTGTCTTCTCCTTCTCCTTGCCTCTCCCCAGATCCGGATGAATCAGGAAGTCCCGCCTTCAGGGTCTCGTAGTAAAATTTTCGGGCTTCACCGACGGAGTTAATGCGGTGTTTTTGGTTGCCAAATGTAACTGTAATACCAGCTGGGACTTCCCATTTGTATGGAATCTGAGAATTTCTGAGTTCTTCGGTTAAGAAAGCGTACTGTCTTCTTGTTCTTAATATTTGAAATGGTATCTCTTTAAAAACAATCAAGTCCTCCCCATCAATTATCAACCTCTTTCCGTAAAGCCTCTGTATTATCTCATTTCTAGATTCCCTTGTAGTAAAGTATATTATTATGTCCCTCGGAAGCTGTCGCTGTTTTGCTACCCAGGAATTCTGGCGGTAAATTCTTTGAATCTGCCAATCAAAGTTAAGTCCCGGACTTCCCACCAAGCGACTGAAAGCCTCAAAGAATGTCTGTTTCAAATTCTCCTGTTGGTTTTCACGCAGTCCTCTAACTCGTATAGCAAAGGCAGCCTTGTTATAATTTATCATGACAAGTTCTTTTTGGGCAGATTCAATTTCCTGTTCTAACGTTTGGATTTTTGATATCAGATTAAGATTAGTTTCTTCCAAAAGTTCCAATTTGTCCTCCGTTTCAGCAATATAATCTGTCATGACTGTCATTACTCCGATCATATCCTGCTTTGCCTGAGCAATTTTAGCATCAAATTGATCACATAAGTCCGATATCAGTTGATTAATCTCCTGTCTGAAATCATTAAGCGTTTTGAGAAGGAATTCTTGTGTTAGCAAATCTCCCGTGGAGGGTGTAGGAGACAAGGGTAGCAACTTCATAGCAGTTTTTGGAGATATGTTATTAAGGAAGCGCTTCTGTTTAGGTTTGGGAGCCATTCCAGAATAAGAATAAAAGACAAGCAATCAAGCGAGCCAAAAATCAAAGTCTGTGCTCCCCTCAGTTAATCTTTTAGCAATTAGTACGGAGAAGCCTTCAGGAGGGTAGGGCTTACTAGGTACGTCACATCAAACACAAAAGCTACGAGATCGCCATCTTGTGACGCAGCTAAAAAAGAAAGGGAGCCTTTTGCGAAATTGAAGCTGGTATTTTAAATAGTAATAGAAGAAATTCCTCGGGAATGGTCCCCGCCCGGATTGGCTTTTAAATAGCTTGGCTTTGTCCTGGGGGGGGAGGCAATCTGCCTAGGCTGCAAAAAAGGCAGCGCGGAAAACTGGCCGGAGTAAAGGCTCAGCTAATGTTGAATCTCTTCTCCATTCACAGCAAAAAAAAAAGCTATGAATTACAAAGAGATCCTAACGACTGACCTCCTCTCTGCCCCTTTCTGCCAGAAAGGGGAGATATCTATAGATCTTATAAGATATACGAACCAGAGTCCTGGCAGGAGCTTTTTTGAGCTCCCGACGGCGGCAGCTCCTCCCCTCGAAGCCTCTTTTGACATTTTTAATGTTCTGAGCATTCACAGATCTATTTAAAGGCAACTGCGCATGCGCATGCAAGCCAAGTTCACATGCACTGAACCAGCAGTAATGCCGGCAGAAACCCACCCTTGAATCCTTGGTTGTATAAACAGAGGCATAGAATCACATGTTTGTGTTGTGGATGCATCATCACTGGAGGTTTTAAAGAAGAGACTGGGCTGCCACTTGTCTGAAATGGTACAGGGTCTTCTACTTGAGCAGGGGGTTGGACTCAAAGACTTCAAAGGTCCCTTCCAGCACTATTCTGAATTTTAAAAATGTATCAGTAAATAAAAAATGAGTTTTGAAACCAGATGAGGAACTTTGGATTTAGGCATTTGAAACCATGTTGGAGAATGGGAGCACATTCACCTCTTGCCTGTCACATTTTAGAATTCCTTTGCAGGGGAATAACTTGTTGAGGTTCATACGAATATCTCTTTCCCTCTCTTTTAGTATCTGTGACCGTTACTGTCGATGCTCAGGTGAGGGTCACTAACAAAGAGTACAACAAATCTCTGGAAGACTTAAACTCTAACTATTATCGGGAAGTGGAGGCTCAGTTTAAAAAGCAGGTAAGATTTACTGGATCAAGGAAATAGCCTACATCTGATCAATGTCACCATTTCAATGTAAGGTATCTTACACTCTTCTTTAACCAAGGCCAAGACTATTTCATACCAAGAACGTGTCTTCTTCCCAATCAAAAACTCTCTTCTTGGATTCTCAGCTTTCTGCAGCTGGAGAATTAGACAAAACACAGCACAGACCACCTACTAAATGCTTTAGGAGGCTTGCTTCTAATTCAAGTCTCTTTCCTGGCATAGGTTTCTTTGCTTATGAAGGCTTTCTTTTACTTTTTCTACCTTGTAGATGAAAGTTGTTTATCGTGATGTCGCTGGATACAAAGATGTGGAGATCTTACGAATGAGGTGTGTGTCTAAAAAACGACCAATTTATTCTTTGGGATGATGAGGCATCAAGTGAACTTGAATATGGGTAGACCTTTTCTCCCATTGTGGATCCTCTTTTTTCGTTTTAGTAATTCCTCTTTAGGAAGAGGGACATGGTGGCTCAGTGGCTAAGACACTGAGCCTGTCGATCAAGCAGTTTGAATCCCTAGTGCCACATAACGGAGTGAGCTCCAGTTATTTGTCTCAGCTTCTGCCACCTAGCAGTTCGAAAGCATGTAAAAAAGACAAGTAGAAAAAATAGGAACCATCTTTGATGGGAAAGTAACAGCGTTGTGAACTTGAATATGGGTAGAACTTTTCTCCCACTGTTGATCCTCTTTTTTGGTTTAAGTAACTCCTCTTCAGATTTCTTTTTTTAAATCATGTGGATAGGGCCTCAGCATATCGTATATATACTTTCAATCACCATGTGTTCCAGGAAACATCTGAGTTGGATGAAAAATATTCTTGCAAGTTAATTAAAGCAGTTAGAACTGAACTAAAGTCCAGATTGAAATCCCACTCAGTTATGAAGCTGCCAGAGGAACTTTGGCCTAGACTGAAACTTTTATTCTAAACTCTCTCGGAAAACTGTTGTGTGGATTAAATGGAGAAGAAATGGAGTTCATTTCTAGTTCTAGTTCATTTTGCATTTGATGGAGGAAAGGGGTGGGCCTATCACAGTCTTTAACATATCTTCATGGAACAATAAATTGTAGTTCAAGAATTGTTCTTCTTTCATTATTCTCTTAGGAATGGCAGCATTATTGTGGAGCATAAAGCCATATTCCAAGTAGACATCAAGAACAATGAGGAAACAATCAATCAGCAGGTGGAGAATATTACAAAAAAAGTGAATCACTCCTTGGTAGACATCCAATCTGATGGGAACTGTCACAATAATTCAGGTATGGTTTAGCTTGGTAAACTCTTCCGCTTGAATGTGATTTCCTTTGACAAATAAGCAAAATTCCTGGCTACTTCTTCTTTTAGACAAGAGTGTTTTTAGAATGAGCCACTTTTTTTCTGCAGGAACAGATTTCCTTTTGAATGGTTTCCCCATGTCACAAAATTTAATAATAGGGGGTAGAGCAAGGTACCATATCTGTGCTGCAAGTCTCAAAATAGCCACTAGATGGCGGCATATACATCCTTTTTTTTTTCTTGAATGAAGGCAAATATAAGTGTCTCAGAATAATGTTGCAGGATCCAGTCTGGGTCAGTAACTGGCACCAGAGATTTACTTTCCAAGCTTTCGGATTCATGCTGGAGCCCATCCTCAGGGATCTTCCTTTACCGGAATATGCGCTTTGGGCTATTCTTTGGGTCATATTTATGTGTTGTCTTCCTGTTGGTTGATTGGAATGCTGATGGCATGGAATTGGCTGATGTTTCCTTATGCTGCCAAAGCCTTGGCTCTTAAGTACCTGATAAGCTGGTGGTAAATCAGCACTTCTGTTGACTGACAAGGGCCTGTTTCCCGGACTTCAATCATTTACCTGGCTATCTTTGTAGCTGCACGGCCAACGATTTAGTAGCTTCAAACTTGAATGTATGTCATTGTTCATTGCAATGTGAGACTCTCAATGAGTTTGGCATCCTCGTCTGACCACTCGCTTTTATTCTTGCAGTGGCTAACCTCCTTCCCGCCTGTCCTACATAGTCAGAGGGGCAATCCATGCAGGGGATCCAGTAGATTACATTAGTATATCTCACCTCCAAGAGATCTTCGCAAAGTATGATTTGTCCTCATATGGTAGCCTGTGGACAGTGTGAGTTCCTACTTGCAGATTTTGGAAGCTGCGTTCTACTGCTTCTGAAATACTTTTTATGTATGGCAGGGTGTTTCAAACAATTAGCCTTGTTCTCACCTTGCCATATAGAGTGTGGCGATTTAGGACAGAGAGGAAGCTAACCACCAGATTGTAAGAACACAAGCGAGTGGTCAGACGAGGTGATTCATACTCACTGGTAGCCTCATAGTGCAATGAACAAGGATATACATTCTAAAATTGTTGGCTGTGCAACTACAAAGATAGCCAGATATATGATTGAAGCCTGGGAAACTGGAAGCCGTAATCAGGCAACAGAAGACTTTTAAAAATCTTAGACACTGTCATATCATTTGATGATTTATTCTTCCCCAGATTACTTCAAAAGAATAATTATTTTGGTGCCGGGGATCCTATTTAATATCACAATGTTTTTAATACAGAAGAATCTTGAAGGAAATAGACAGGTATATAACAACCCCAGATAACGAATTCATACAATTATACTTTTTTTCCCCAGGACCAAATCTGTGCTTTGTTCCTTTAAACAACTCAATTCTAAATTCAACTTATTCATATAAGGGTAAGTTTCAGATGTGTCAAGATTATTGGGACTATGCTTTATATTTCCAAATTATGAAATTGTTCAATCCATCTTTTAAATGTAGAATTGCTAAAAGTACCACTGATATCTGAACTGCTGGCTTTTCATACATAAATGAAAGTCCCTAGAAGCATTGTTGATATATAGATGCAATCCACCAATCAAGTCAATCCATCTCATCAAATTACTTTATATCAACTTATAGTGCCAGTCCCAAAACTCAATCATGGCAGGCCAAGAGGACTCCAAATCCATGGTGAATCACTCACTCACTCACTCACTCACTCACTCACTCACTCACTCACTCACTCACTCAGCCAGTCAGTCATTCAATCTTCTCCAGCTCCTCTATGTCCACTTGTAGCATTAGCAGTGAGGCAATGACAGGAGGCGAAGGTGAAGAAAAAGCTGTGCAGGTTATTCTAACAGATGCTGTGTTCTTCATTTATGTTAAAGTGCTAATCCTTGAGCCAGCAGAAAAACTTATGGGCATCAATTGTCAGACCCAACACAGACAGTACTAACAGACTGCCTATGATGCAGTCATTCCTGTTGAATGTAGAGCAAGCTAAGGAAAGAGATTGATGGATTCCCTGGCTTCATTTCACCTCCCAGCAAGTTTATCCTTATTCAGGAAATCAACTCTCAGTCATTCTTGCTAAAGTGTGGCATGGCTGGGGCTGGGAGAATGTAGGCAGGTGCTTGGAGGTGGAAGCTAAGATTTACTGAATTTTCGTAACAGAGTAGAGATACGCAATTTCTTTCTGCCTAAAACTTCTCAACCATAATACTTCTGAACATGGGTTTAGTGCTCTCAGGTCTGCAGTATTGGTATGGGTGCAGCTCTCCCTGTGTCTCTTCTTGTTCTTCCACTGAAATAAAAAAAGATAAAATGGATGCATATGTGAAATCATTTCCTGCCAAAAATTGATTTAAAAATATTCTAATATGCACAAGAGTGCTAAAGCAACACAGGCAGAATTTGATTTTCTTCTCCAAAACAATTGACTTTCTGTGCAGCATCCCAAGGGGGAAGTGGATAGGTTTGGCAACAACTGGTTTAGTATATTGTTCAATGATGCCACTTATCCAGTTATCAAACACTTATCAACTTTAGAAAATACCAGCGAGCATCTTGAAGGCAGATGACTCTGAGGACGCCAGGGGGCCGTTTCTCTCACAGCTCAATCCAAAATAACACGGAAATAGTACTCATCCCCAGAGAGAGAAGAAGGCATCTCAGCAGCCATTTTGTTAGTGGAGTGTATTAGATGCTTCCTGTAGTAAAAATGTGCTTGGAGAAGAAGGAAATCATTTTAAAACTGGAATAGCTAAGGGCAAGTTTAATTATATTGGACTGGGAGTACAGAAAACACTATAATTATTATCTTAACAAATGGGGAAAAATCCAGAAATATTGAAGAAGTATTTGAATGGAAAAAAGGGGGGAACATTCAAGGTTGAGGAACAAGGATGAAGAAAATATAAAAGGGGATTGTATTTTTTTTTAATCCAAAGTTCAACTTGGCCATAAATAAAAACTGCATTTTAGCATTATAAATAGCACAGAAATTGAAAGAAAAAAATAGTTAAAGATATACTATAAGGACACATTTATGCTATGATTAGAAGGACATGAAGAAGAGCCCAAAGAAAGATGGAAGGGATGGGTTTTCGGTCCCCACATCTGTTTTGTAATAGAATTTTAGTGCTTTCTTGCAGAGCTATGCCACCTATAAATTCTTTCAGTTCTTACAATCATCTCTCTCTCTCTCTCTCTTCTCTCTCTCTCTCTCTCTCTCTCTCTCCCTCCCTCACTCACTCACTCTCTCTCTCATTGTAGTTCCATCATAATGACAACTCATTCTTGCTCATCTTGCTATTTTTTAGTTTCTACCATGGAGGATATTTTTCAAAACTGCTTTTATTCTGTTCATGGGATAGTTGGAGCGGGAACAGGATGATCTTGCTATGTCTGAGCAAATTTGCTGCGTTTCAGTCACCAGCTCATAGTTTGTTGCAGAGTAGAGCTTGTTGGTTTGATCTACATGTATTGTCCATATTTCATTATATATTTACCTCTTTTTTTTCCAGACCCCTGTGAAACTGTAAAAGATACAAAGTATGCAGACTACTATTATTCCTATATAAGGAATGGTACTGTGCGCTGTATCACAAGATGTTCCAGTGGCACTCCAGATTCCATGAATTGCTTCAATGGTGCTTGTCGGCTCTCTGAAAAAGGCCCCCACTGCATGTAAGTAGACAGAAGGAGGAGAATTGAAGGAGTTCTTAGATTCTACAACCCACCAACTACTTAAATCTTCATTAGTTCCTAGTTCTAATAGGGTACTCTTCCACCTTCCCAATTTTTTCTGCCCGTAGAATCCTTCATTTTCTGTAAATTTCATGCCAAAGCTGTTATAATGTAATTATCAAAATATATTCAACGTAGAATTTTAAGAAAAATGAAGAAAATGAGAAAAGCAGAGAAAACGACCTATTTGGAATACCAAACTATGTACAATGAAAGAGAATCTTGATATAGTTTGGTTGGTCCCAAAGGACTCTCTTGGAGTACTGAAACCACCATGTAACCTACAAGGCCTGAGTGATTTGAGGGATTGCAAAGTTTAGGAATGGAGGAGAAACATGAAAGTCCCTAAATTTTAAAATGAGACAACTTCAAGAAAAATTTAAATGTTTTCTTCCCCTGATCTATGGAAGGATTTGGAGCTTGATCGTCTTGGAGGGTTTCAGTCTTTATTTCTTTGGAGGCTAAGTTAGAAGCTGCTCAGAAATTCATTGCTGTCATGACAATCATGCAGATAGCTAGAAGCTTGTTCTGGTTTTTACTTTGGATAAGTTATTTATGATCCATGTATGGATGAAATTTATGTCACTTTATGTCATGGGCAGATTACTTTCTAATTATATGGAAACACCACACCAAAAGCAACAGGGGCAGAAAAGGAAATCAATTAGAATGATCTCCCTAGGGAGATCCTTAGGATTTCCAACAGAAAGTTTCTGAATAACCATGAAGGTGGTTCCATGGTGACTCTGAGTTCCCTGAGAAGGATTTGGTGAAAGTCTGAAAGAAATTGCTTCCCAATTGCTTCTCCCTGTGTGCAGACTCAGTAGCATTTCATGGTTCAATACAAGACATTCCCAGAACACTGGAGACTTAGAATTAAGAATCAGCACAACCAAAGTTGGGAATGAACTCAAAGTTTTGCTCTCACTCTGCAATAAGAATGGTGTCATTACTTCTCCAATCTTCATGTATTAGCAGACTGTCATGACAGGTTAGTGCAATGAAATGCTTTCTGGTATGCCCAATTTATTTTAGTAGAATTCTACACAGCTCGCAAACTTGCTTTGATTCCCAGTATATTTCTGGGTACTTTGTTGTTACCTACAAAGCTGTCTATGGTTTGGTTCCTCAGTTTCTGCAAGCCTATTTCCTCAAAGCAGACTCTTCCCAACCTATGCACTCTGTGGAAATGTATCTGGTTTGAGTTGCTCTCTGTAGATGGCCTGGGTGCTGACGGAAAAGCTTTTTCCATAGCTACTTTAATTCTGGAATTCTATTTTTCTGTCCTGAAAAGTTAGGATGGCTCCCTCCTTACTAAGACACCAGAAAATAGGTTGCAGAAATTTGACATTAGCACAGATCCTGAAAATTGTGGTTTAATGTCTACTAGTATTATATTATTTGGCTTTTATGTTTTCATGTTCAAGTATTTTAATTTTAGAATTTTTCAATGATGTTTTGATTTTGGGAGCTACCCAGAACCTTCTGAAGTGGGTAGCCTTCTTTATCAATTTTTCTCTTTCCCATAGTTGCAATAATTTGGATATATACTGGTACCAGGATAATTACTGCCAAACACGTGTCCAAAAGACTGCCCTGGGCCTTGGTCTTGCCCTGGCTGTGCTCTTTGTGGTCAGTACCATCCTGACTGTGTTCCTCATCAGAGCCAAGTGGAAGAATTCCAAATATAGGTAAGAAGCATAAGTCCAATATTACAAAATAATTGAGGAAAACATGGATTCTTAAACCTGACTTAGGAGGATGTTGAAATGTGGGAATACCCAGAAACCCTGAAATGTTTAATATATAGAATAAAAAGTTATTTCTGGTTATTTAAAGATAGGTCCATACATTTGCTTTTACCCATCATTAATATGGCCCATATGTTACAGGAGTAGATAACAGCATCTCCCTTCCAATCCACTCCATTGCAAATGCAACCTTACCCTATCCAGGTTTTCTAGCTTTCTGGGATGCCTTTCAGACAGATCTTTAGCACTTTGTTCAATTTTAGTAGCAGCTCCAGCTCTGATTGGCTGCAATATCAGGTGTGTCTCCTCACCTCCAACATGGGGTTGCTGCCCTAGATTTCCAGGCTGCAATGTTCTTCACATTTTTTAAAAGTAGTATTTCAGTCAATAAAGCAATGACACATTGAATCAATGAAGTTTATTTCTCTCAATAGCTACTCTTTTAAGATCTGCTCATGCCAAGTATAACATGCTACTCTTGTATTCCAGTACCTGCCCAGGGTTGTCCAAAGTCTTCTTTCTTTTTCTCCTGCTTTTTCTTTCCTTAAAAAAACCTTAAAGTTGCAATATGGGAATATTGTTTAATTTATATGAAACTAATCTGCTTCTATGAAGCAGAACAATAGTGTTACAATGGGGGGTGGGGAGGGGAGGTCTAATTTACTTCCAAAACAGGAATGTGGAAAGGATTATGTTATGTGAAGACATCAATGTATGCAAACATACATGGAAACAGAGAAAAAGTGCCAGGAGTGAAGGGAGAGAAAAATCCCTAAAAGGAAAATGCAGTCATTGGTAGACTGGTCCATGTGGGAGCCAGTCCAATTTGGCTTACCTTCTCTGCAAGAATGAGAAGCGGAATCAAGAGGGAATGATTGCTCTGATTTTAGAGTGGCCATTGCCTGGACTGAGCATCAGTCTAATCCTATTGCCAACCAACTATAGTCCAGAATTTCTGAAGCTGGCTTACGAAACAGCTGAGAGTATCAGGGGAGATAATTGCTTTTGGGTTCTATGCAGAATTTCCTAACAAGTGAAAGGATGCCATTTTGGAAGAAGAAATATTTGGTTACCTGCAGTTAAAGCGAGTAGTGAAAAGAATAATATGTCCCATGAAAATAAGCTTTACCTTTTTATACCTATCTTTGTGATTGCAGCTGGTCTGTTGATGCTGACACCTGGTATGGAGAGGAGGCAGATGAAGAATGGATACCTCCAGGCGGTTTGAACATTATGAATAAAACAGCTGTCTCATCCTGGGATGGTAATAATTCTTTCTTCCATGAGGAAGATGGCATTTGTGGTAAGCACAGGCAGGCAGCATAGAAGTTTTCTGTCTTGAGGGTCAGGATTTTGGTTTCCAGAGTTTAGACCAAAAGTATGATGAAGTGTAAGGAGATGTCATTATGCCCTTATAGACTATAGATAGGATGTTGAGAGTTGTGTGTGTCATAGTTATTCTAATGCTATAGTTATTTTTCTTTAGAACATCAAGACAGAAATAAAACCTATCACTTCACCCAGTAAATACTTCACTGCAGATGTGTACAGCCCATTTTCTATTCATATCAAACAGAAAATACATAAGTGTCTAAGTTAAGGCATCTCAGTCTATATGACTATAAAACTTGTTGGCTTCTAAGAATAGGACTTAGTTTCTCAGAGATGAATTAGGCAAGTTGGAATTTTGAATGATCATTTGTGAAGTCTTCTGGCATAATGGAACTGCAAAAGGATTTTGATTAGAGGTGGGGGGGATCATTCAAGGATTTTTATTCAGGCTTGTTCTTTTGAAATGGGTCTTAAATAACCTGTCCTCAGGGATGACTAGTTGAATTGGCCAACTTGCCATAATTGATACCAAGTTATTCAAGATGGCAACACGTAACATGAACTGATTTACTTATTAGAATTGTTTTATGCAATTTATGACTGTAAGTAGAATACTTTAATACAAAGTGGAATACTTTTAAACATTTTTCAAATAATGTATTATACATTATTTAAATATTTTAAGTAATGTATAACACATTTAATATGGTACAGTAAAATGTATATAGCAACTATAGTAATAATAAATGCTATCAATATAAATTCAGTATAATAACATCCTGCCATTACATACAACAGCAAAAAACCAAATTCATCTCAGTTCAGGCACATTTCTCATACTTGTCCCAAGCCACATTTAAAAAGATTATTTTCAGAATAGCACTAGCACCTAGACGTATATACTGCTTCAAAGTGATTTACAGCATCCTCTAAGTGGTTTACAGAATCAGCATATTGTTTCCAACAATCTGGGCTCTCATTTTACTGATCTCAGAAGGATGGAAAGCTGAGTCAACCTTTAGCCAGTGAGAATTGAACCGGCAGTCAACAGAGTTAGCAATATTGCATTCAAACCAATGAGCCACCATGGCTCTTTATATTAAGAATGTTAAGAGCAAGAATGCTGTTCTTATATTTGGTGAAAGGGCATCCCACAACCAGGAGCTCCTGAACAGATTCCAAGACTCTTCTTGTTGCACCTCAAATAGAGTTGGGACTCTCCCTAGGCATGGCTTGGGTGGGTACATTCTGGTTGGAGCAAAGTAGTTTTTAAAGGTAGCCCGTTCCCAAGCTTTGTAGGACTGTTAAGATGGTCAATAGTCCCTTGAATTGCATCTGGAAAAAAACTATTAACCAGTGCAGCTTCTGCAATATTGTTGTTATATGAGAATGTTAGGTTTTGGTTAATAAGTGGGTTTTGGACTTCATATGATTTGTAGTTTCTGAGCAATTGTCAGAGACAGCCTCATGTTCATCACATTACAGTAGTCAACTTGGGAGGGTAACATGAAAAGGGGCGACTGTTACTAACACATTTTAAGAGCTATTAAAAAATCTCCCCAAAAGGATGAGCAGATTCATCTTTGGAAGCTCTTTATTTTATGTTTCATCACTGGTGGTATAAAAATGTGTAGGTTGATTGGTCTGACTCATGTGGCTGATCAGGAAAGAAATCCTGGAATTGTAGAGGATGGCACAGTGAAAGCCACAGTTTGGGCAGAGGTGTCAAACTCAAGGGCCGCGTGCCGCATCTGGTCCATGGGGATGGGCTTAGATCTAGCCCATGGAGTGCCCTGGAAACAGTGAAGGACTGGCCAATAGTGCCTTTGCCAGTGAAAATGGAACTTGGAAGATCTCCCTGAGCTCTGTTTTCACTGGCAAAGGGCTGCAGGAGGCCATCACGGCCAAAAATGGAGCTTCAATGAGTGACTCAGCCATGAACCCCCCCCCAAGGTCAAACACCTATCATGTGGTCCTCAATGAAATTGAGTTTGACACCCCTGGTCTAGGGTATGGCATTTTTCTGATTCATTGATAGATTCCAAGTTTAAGTCCTTGGGCAGCCAGGAACTATGTGATTTTTCTCTTCTACTGCAGCTTGGGAAGTCTCAGAACTTTTGACTAGATTACTGGTCACAATCCACTTAATTTAAATTGTATATTATTTTAAGGGTTAATATCCTTATGTCATTCTTTGTTTCAAAGGAACAGTAAATTGTCAATTTATATTTCTTTTTTGTGGTTGCATTTCCAGAAGCGAACTGAATTTTACCGTGGGACATATCCTGAATCTTCTTCTTGAGTAGCTGTTGAATAATTAAAATAACATTCTAACTACTGTACCAAAGATCTACCAGTGGTCTGATGCATCTGATAAGTGGTATTGCAAAAGTCTACCTTCCCAATTGTCTCAGTTCTTAAATCATCAGGTTGTTAATAAACCAAAGAAACCATTGAAAAAGATATTGAGTATAACAATCAATTAAGAACATTGAAATTGCTTGAATAAACAATTTCATATTATATTTCATTGAAGAGGGAAGGAGTTTATAGTTGTTTGTTTACCATGATTTAGATCACTCTGATCTGTATATTTTTTAAACTGAGTACATGATAAATTAGACTGATTTGCTTTTTCTGAAATTGTATGAAACATAATATAATTGGGGGAATTATAATAATCTTCTATAAATTATTTCTTTTATAGTTTGATTAAAGAAACTACAAAGCCCCAGTTTTTCATACTTTCATACTTCTTAAATTTGCTTTAATTTCATTAAATTATTTAAAACTGTGAACTTAAATAAAAAATAACTTATTTTATTTAATGTTTTTAAAATCGCTTTGGGCCAGTATTTTTCTCTCTCTCTCTCTCAGCCCAACCCATCCCCGAGTTCTGTAATGCAGAAAATAGGAGGCTAAAATGTTAGGTGTACTTGCTGTGTGGACCCCGCCCTCTCTCCCTCCCCCTCTCTCTCCAGCCACACCCACACCCGCTCACACCCACACATATATACACACAAAATAACATTTAATAATAATAATTGGATTGCAAATCTATATTACAATGTGTCTTCAAGGATATGGCTGGCAGAAGAAGTGGTAGATTTGAGCTGAGGTTTCCAAATCTGATGCTAATAAAACATTGCCTTGGCAGATCAACTGTACACAGTACAAATGGCAGGCTTTCAGGACCTGCTCCTGAGTTGCCATAGGCAGGGGAATGGAAAGTTGTGCCTCACTGCTGCACTGAGGAATTTACACATCAGTCAAAACAAAACAGTATTAGCTGACCGAAGTTAAGGCTGTCTCCACAGAGTCCCGCAATGGCCAGAGGGAGTGACTTCTATGACATGCAAAATTGCTTTGTTGGGGAATGTGACTGGTGACACACCTTGGGGGGAGAGAGAGGTCAGTAGGGTCAGAGGCAAGGCGCAAATTGGGTAAAGTCCGAGCTGGCTTCACCTTATATTGTATTAAATATACTATATTGTATTAAAGTTATTGATTATATGGAAATTGCAGCTTTTTTCTTTCTTTCAGTGGGAACTCAATAGATGATTTTAAGGAAGTCATTTCATTGGATATAACAATGACTTGTTCTGGATAAACATAATTGACTATTTTAACAATAAGATTTAAACATTTTTCCTTTTGAAGCAATGTTATAAATCTTGATACATTGTATTAAAAAGGAAGTAAGAGTAATATAAAAACTATCTTACTCCCCAATTTTTATATATTTGTTGATCTGCAATGTTTGTAAACCTTCAAGATCCTTTAAAAACCATAATTTTTAAGGGGTTATATTTACTCCACTGTGTGATTTGTTGTAGTTTCTTCCTTAAATGTTTTCATGATGGAAACAATTAAAGTTAGAAAAACACAAGTTTACTCAGGCTTTATGAGCAAATTAAAAGCATAGCAAGAACTATTTAGTAAAGACTAGCATGTACCATGATTGATAGACTTATACATAGCTGGAAGAGGTGGGATAGGGTATGATTTTCATGGGGACAGAAGAGGGACTTGGCACTGAAGGCTCCACTCCCAAGATGCCCCATCTTCCTACCTATAACCATAGGCATTGAAAGCCTGGCTTTCTTGCAGCAAGCCTGTTAAAGACACAGCACTTTAGTCCTTCTGGACGCTGCCTTCTCATAAACACATTGCCAGGCTTCCCAGCAAGCCCCTTATACTTTTGCTGCTTCCCAAAATGGCCCTGGGAAGCACGGGGGTCAGGACTCGGTTGGTGAAGCAGGCACTGCACAGGAGGCATAAGGCAGTTGCTGTGATCTCCACTGCCTGGAATGCCTTCATTTCAGATCCACCACTTTCTGCATGCCTGGTTGCAGATCCACCACACTCTTCCCTACATATTCATACAATAGATCAGCTTTATTATCATGACAGCCATTTGAACGGATGGTGAACTGCCTCCCCTTCTGATTGTGCTCTACCTGGATGGGGAAGTTGCCACTGCCGGGCTCCCCCCTCCCCCCTGCCATTGGCTGCTTTGCCCTTGTCAACATGTGGTGGGGAAGAGCTCAGAGGGGAGCTCAAGTGTGTGTGGGGGGGAGAGAGCATGGAAGGGGGGGATCCATGCCCCCCAATCCTGATCAAGCAATCCAGTGGTGGGTTCTGGATTCCATTCCAACTGGTACGGTTGGAATGGGCCTGGTGTCACCCACATGGATGTGCAAGGTGCGCACACACTCATCAGGGTGCACACATGTATCATAACTGCCAGCGACGCCTCCGCAAGCCTCCGTGACATTCCAGTTGCTAGGCGGAGTGTCGCACAGGTGCTGGACGCACCATGCACCTGTGCGTAAGTGCTGAAGGCTTTAAAGGACAGGTAAGGAGCTCGGGGTGGCTGGTGGGCCCTCTGGAGCACCGTACTGGAATGGTACATGGTGTTCCAGGCAGGCTCCCATACGCCCATACCGGGGCGTACTGCTGCAAGCCACCACTGAAGCAGTCCTTGCAGGCCAGCTGTCCGGGGAGCTATCCATGTGGTTCTCCTACCAGGAAACTTTGTAATGGGAAGAATGGGAGGGGTAGGAAACTCCTCTGGCTGCAAAGCCCGCACTCAGTGACAGGAGCCAAAGCAGTCTTCCACGCGGCAGATTTTTGATATCAGGAAGGAAAGCTTTTTCAGATAGCAGCACCACAAATCCCTCCCCAATTGCAAAAATGGCATGTCCAGTGGGTACTGCAGACTCACCTTCTTTTTCCTCCTGGCCAGATCCCCTGCCGGAAATGCCTTCATTTCAGATCCTTCACCTTCTGCACGCGTCATTTTTGCAATCAGGGAGGGAATTTTGGCACTACCACCTGAAAAAGCTTTCCTTCCCGATATGAAAAACCTGGCATGTGGAAGGCTGCTTTGGCTCCTGTTGCTGAGTGCAGGCTTCACAGCCAGAGGGGTTTCTTCTCCCCCCACTCTTCCCATTACAAAGTTTCCTGGTAGGAGAACCACATGGATCACCCCCCCCCCCCGACAGCTGGCCTGCAAGGACTGCTTGATCAGGATCAGTGATGTGTGGTGAGGTTTATGGCTGGTGAAGCAAGCGGGCAAAAGCCACCTATGTCTGCTGCCCTATGTCTGCTAGTGGAGCTTTCGGCGCTGTGTCCACCAGCGGCGGGGCTTTGGCGCGGCTTTCTGAAAGCCCCACCAAAGCCCCAGTGGCGGACACAACACTGGTGCGGCTTTCTGAAAGCCCCGCTGAAGCCCCACCGCTGTGTCTGCCATACAGGCGGGATGCGTCCCGCTCTATAGCGGACATAGGAGCAGGGCTTTAAAGCTCCGGCGCTGTGTCCGCCATAGAGGAAAAACTTCCTTAGACCAAGGGAAGACTTTAAAAGCAGAGAGGACCTATGGAAAGCTTCAAAGAATCAATGCTGGATGGAACCAAAGCTGCCCTGCCACCCTGGCGCTAGAGGCAAAAGCCACCCTGCTGCTATGTCCAAAAGCCCTGCCGGCCACTATGTCCGACATAAAAAATAAAGTGCCAGCCCGCGTGCCAGCAAAGGTGGGTAAAACACACACACACACACACACACACACACACACTACTTACAATAATACAATTACTTACAACTTACATTAATTTTGAATTCCTCCCCCCTCCCTCCGACCCACAGACCTTTTCCAGCTGTTTCACAGAGGATTTCAACTCTGCTCTTGTCTGCCATGATGAAAATGTAAAAGTGTAAAAAGAAAAAGGCAAGAGCTGCTGAGGTCAGGCTGGGTTAGCTGCCGCCAGAGCCTCCAATGGATGATTCTGCTTAACTGTTTAAAAAAAGCCTCTTAAAAAGTGCCCTCTACAGGAGGAGGTGAGAGAACCACCTGCCTCATCTACATAAGGAATTTTTTGGCTTTTAACCCTTGCTTAACTCTGCTCGAATGATCATAAAGATAGACTAAATGAGGCACGTGGTTCTCTCACCTCCTCCTGTAGAGGGCACTTTTAAAAGAGGCTTTTTTAAACAGTTAAGCACTAAGCAGAGTCATCCACTGTGACTCTGGCAGCAACTAATTCAGGCTTTTTCCTTTTATTTATTTTTCTTTTCATGATGACAGTGCTGAGGCCCTGCCTCCCCTGCCTCCCCTGACTGCACATTACTGATCAGGATTGGGGTATGTGGACCCCCCATTCCACACTCTCTTTCCCCCCTGTCACCCGAGCTCACCTCTGAACTCTTCTCCACCATGCATGGACAAAGGCAAAGCAGCTGGCGGCAGTGGAGAGTGGGGAAAGGCACAGGGAGGTTCCTCCATGGCACAGGTGGCTCAGCTCAACCTGCTGGAGCTTGGCGATTGCAGCTTCCCCATCCAGGTGGAGCACAATCAGAAGCGGAGGCAGTTCACTGTCCGCTCAAACGGCTGTCATGATAATAAAACTGTCCTATTGTATGAATATAAAGGGAAGAGAGTGGCGGATCTTCAACCGGGCATGCAGAAGGGGGCAGATCTGAAACAAAGGTGTTCCAGGCAGTGGAGGTCATGTCAACTGCCTTACGCCTCTTGTGCAGTATCTGCTTCAACAACTGAGTCCCAACCCTTGCACTTCCCAGGGCCGCTTTGGGAAGCAGCAAAGGTGTAAGGGGGCTTGTTAGGAAGCCTGGCCATGTGCTTATGAGATGGCAATGTCCAGAAGCACTAAAGTGCTGTGTCTCTATGGGGCTTACTGCAAGAAAGCCAGGCTTTAAATGCCTACAGTTATAGGTAGGAAGATGGGGCATGCAGAGGCTGATGATGTCTGGCAGCAGCAGCAGAAGCCCACTGGCCCCTTGGCTGGAGCATTTTGGGGCTGCGCAGCCTGTGCAAGCACAGGTGCATTGATTACCTATCCAAGCAACATATGGAGAAAGAGGGTGGCATGTGATCCAGATGTGCCATGTGGCCGCCTGCCCCATTGTGGCTGTAGGCAAGCAAAGTGATGGTGGGACTCAGCCTCGCTTGCGCTTTCCTCCACTTTCCCTCACACAAATTGACTTAGTACACCACTGCTTATTCTCTTCCTCCAATGGGAGATGTGCACCTTTCTGTAATTGATGGCACCACACATCTCTCTGAGGTGGGCCCATTCCTATTGGGCACCGAAAGTGGCATTTGCAGCACTTGGCCCGCCCTTTGTTCCCTCACTCCCTGCTCCTCTCGGCTCTCTCGAGCGATGAGCGCTGTGAGGTTAATAGTATTAGTGATCCTTTTTCCTGCAGGTTCATTAGAACAAGCACTTTGAGCTCTCACCAGCCAACTTGCCCTGCAGCCTGCCCGAAGTTGGTCCTCATCCACCTGTTATATCCCTCCAATGTTTTGTTGCTGGAGGGAAAAGAGTAAGATTTTAAACTCACTGAGAGATTTCAGGCTTTGATGCAGAAACTTTGTGGTGTGGCTTGGCTGCTTTTCTGGACTGTGCTAGCCCTCAGCTAAGGCCTAGTGGATGGCAGATTTCTTACATTGGTAAAATGAAGCCATCTTCATGGAAAACCTATCATACCCTGATTCTAGTCTGATTGTTGGGAGGCACCTTGCATGCTGACTGACAATCCATGTAACTCCTGGAGAGTTTTTAGTGTGGGAACCATACACAGAATTGCACTGTGCCGTGGCACACAAGCTGACCTTGAATCAGACTTTCTTTGGAATTGAGTTGGAACTACGCCACAAACAGTTTTTATTTGCTTTGTGCTAGAGATACAGGATGCCCCACCCTTGTTATTTTGAAACTATCTTAAGGTGCTCCACTTCCCTGGATAAAGCTGCTATTTCCTGGGTCTTCTTCCCCACTCAACCCCTAATTGGGGTCTGATATGCTTTATCAGAGTTTTCACTGATCACTCATTAAACAATTTAGAGGAAAAGCACCTGATATTTCAAAAGGAGTACCAGTAATTAAGGCAGATCAGTGTACCCTCTTTGCCAGTAATCAGAGATTAGTTCCAGGCTCCCTTGTTCTTTCAGTAACATGCATCCACCACCTCCTGTGCTGGCTATTTTAATTGGGGCTTAATTTTGGGATAAGGTTTACAGTAGGAGCATTCTAAAAATCATGCTAGGGCTTATTTTCTGGTTAGGTCTTATTTTTAGTGAAACACAGTACAAATGGCAGGCTTTCCTGACCTGCTCCTGAATTGACATAGGCAGGAATGTGGGAAATCATGCCTCGCAGCTGCATTGAGGAATTCACACCTCAGTCAAAACAAAACACATCCTAGCTGGCCAAAATCAAGGCCATTTCCATGGAATCCCGCAATGGCTGGAGGGAGTGACTTCTATGAGCCACAGAATTGCTTTGTTGGGGAATGTGACTGGTGACACACCTTGGGAGGGAGGGCAACAGGGTCAGAGGCAAGGCACGATCTGGGTGAAGTCAGAGCTGGCTTCACCTAGGCTGTGCCAACATGGTGCTCCTAATAACAATTGGATTATTCCTACACAATGGCTTGAGGCTCCTGATTTTATTAGGGCGTTGGTCAGAACCTTGACATCAAGCCAGTTCTCTCAAAACTAACCAAAAACAACTAGGATTCCTGAGTACTGGCCTTTCCACTTGCTCTCCAATATCTGGGATGCCACCATGGCAGGGGGCAAAATCTCTGAAGAAAGCCTGCTACTGGCAATCCAGAAGGAGGCAGAGCCTACCCCCCTCCAGAGACCTCCAGGAGGTAGCAGCCCATCAGAACCCAAGTGCAGCCACCTCTGACCATGGAAACTGAGTTGTCTGGGATGCCTGTCTCGGTGACAGAAGCAGAAATGAATGGGTATTGGTGGAAAAACTCCCCTAAAGCTGTTGAAGTCCCCTACCCTAGCTTCCATCATTTGGGGCAGCCCATAAGTGAGCTAGGAAGATTGGAGTGGAAGAAGGAGTGGGAAGAAGTCAGGTACAAAAATCCCTTCTTGGGACCCGAAGTGAATCCTTGGAGCAATTGAGGGAGGAATTTGACTGAGCTACCCTTTGCAATGAGGGGCTGTTGTGCTGCCCAAAAGAAAGGGGAAAAGAGATGAGGGGATGCAATCAAATTCCAGGAGGTGAGAAGAATCCCTTATCCACCTACCAGAAGAAGACTGAGCCTGGGGCTGCTGCCAGTGGCTCCCTTGCACCAGAAGCAAACTATCCAGATGGGGCAAACCTCGCTCTATGAGTTAGAGGTGATGGAGACCGCAAAGCGCACCAGGCACAGGCAGATGGGCCCCAACAAGTTGAGGGAGTGGCAATGTTGAATGAGCCACCTCAATTCCAGAGGAATTGATGGGCACCCAGATCAACTGGCTCTATTCATTGACTTCACTGGAGGCCATCTAGATCATTATGAACACTTCTACCCATCACATAGAGTCATGTTGAATGACATAGCCATGGGATTAGAGGGAGAAGCAAATGAATGGCTAGCATTCCTCCATAGGAAGAGAGCCCCCCAGCTGCAGGGTGCTGATGAATTCCTGCAAGAGCTAGAAGCCAGATTAAAGGAGGTGGAGGAGGACCAATATATGGAGCATGAGGATGTCTGGTTTGATATCATGTGAGGTCGGACGTGAGGAGTGGGTCTCAGCGAACTCATGCCAAATCCTCCTCATTGGAGGGCACCTCAAGATGACAAAGAAAGGTGGAGCATCCGGCAGGTCATGGAGTGCGGCAGCTCTGTAGCTGGGATTCCCTCCCACCCAATGACGAAAAGGAGAAGCAGCCTTTATGGCTGTTGCGAAGCTGAGGCAGCCAAAGAAACAAGGAATGTGCTAGAGCAATGTAGATGAACAGTGATTTGAATTGGGTGATGTGATTCTTTTTTTTACTTAGAACCTATCCCCAAAGAAAATAAACCCCGGAAAAGAGACTCTTTGAAATGCTTGTCAAAGCGGTGAATAATTACAGAGAGAAAAAATATAGACACAAAAGAAAAGGAATTAAAGGGAGAACACAAAATCTTTAAAATATAGAAAGATTGAATTTTCAAACTTTATTGGCAACATTTTAGTAAGGCATTTTTTAAAAATATTTTTTTATTTTAATTAAAACATCATCTTCCATTAATTAGTGTGTCATCTGGGTACATATATTTTGTACAAATATGTTATACAATAACAATTACAATTTACAGCCATATTTATTATTTTATTTATTCTTAACTTAATACTAATATTAATATATACTATACCTAATACTATAGCAACCCTCTTCTTAACTTATTTAACTTTGTTAAAAAAAATTCTATTTTACTCTTCTGCTTTTTCCCAGAAATAATACTATAGATAAATATTAACCTTAGATTAAGAGTTTGACATATTTTTAATTCATTTTTTTTCTATTTTCTTTGGTTTTTCATTTTGCAGTTCTTCTTTTTCTCTTGGTCTTTTTTCTTTCTCAAACCTTTTCTTTCTTATTAATTTATCTTTTAATTTTCAATTTTTGAAAATCAATTAAAAAAACATTTCATCAATATTATTCCAACTCATATAAAGAAATTGACATCTCTCTAGAGAAACAGATAAGTATCTAAAGAAACAACTTTTACCAAGGATTACAATAAAATAGGGACATATTATGAATTACCCTCTAACAATAAGAGGAGTTTCTAAAGTTATATATATAAAAAGATTAAACCAGAAAAGATGTCTGGACCAGATGAAATATCAGAGTTTTATTATAAATGTTTTAAGAAGAAAATTTACAACCTTTATAAAACATAATGAACTATGCAGGGGAGAAAAAAAAATGCCAAAGATTTGATTTTGAACAAGAAACTATAGGCCAGTATCATTATTGAATAATGGCTACAAATTGTTCACAACAATTCTATCTGATAGCGGCTGAAAATACTGTTTCAAGAATTTATTCATGAGGTGGATCTATAGCTGATTTTGATTGTCAGCAAGAACAAAACTTTCAGCAAGTTTCACATCAGTTTCATTTTATTTATTTATTTATTTTGCTGAAATAAGGGAGGAGGACTTAAGGATTAGTCATGAGATGCTCAGTATCCTTGGTCAAATCTTCTTTATTTGCAATGTCTTTGCAATTTAAAAAAAATCAGAATGTTTAATGTCTTAGTGTCCCTATTGTAAATTACTTAATCCAATCTCCTGATGACTACCTTAGTTTTTTTTCTTGCTGAAATAGCTTTTAAACACTTCTTTTAACATAGAATTGGCAGTTTTCCTCAGAGGAGCTCTTTGAAGGATCAGCATCTCATGCTATAATCTTAATCAGAAGTTATTGCTTATTTATATGTAGGGTGGCAACAGATTTCAAAGGTCCCTCCCAAGACTCTGGCCTTTGAAGTTACTCTGTCAGCTTGATCATTGAGTCCAGGCTTTCCCTAACATCCACATTTTTCTGCAAGGCTATAAAAGTATGGACTTTATTAAACAATTCATTCGGGCAGACTTTCCAGGATCCTAAATGTAGAAAAAGTATTTCATACATATATTAATTCTCTTTTGTTAATCCTTATGTTTACACTAGCTCTTAATATATTTGTATTAGTTGCATCCAACATTATGTAAATCTTTTCCTTACTTGTCTCCTCTGGATAGGCCTGTAACTGACCCAGGCAGTAAAGAACTATCCACTAAACTGGTAGAATAAAATAGAATGAAATTCTTTATTGGCCAAGTGTGATTGGACACACAAGTCTCACTTCTTCTGAGATGGGAGTTAGGTTTCAGCTTTAATTTCTATCTCCACTTTAAGTATTATTCCTTTAGTTTCTACCTCAAACAATGACCATTTACATTTACAACAGTGATGAAAAAAGTATCTTTACAGCAGTGGTGACCTTTGTAGCATTTCTCTCAGTCATGCATTCACCATTAGAGTTAGTCAGTTAGTACATGTTGTCCTTTGCCTTATCTGTTTTCAGCAGTGCAGCAGCCATTAGTATTTATTATTTATTTATTAAACAAATGCACATTCAATGACACTGAAGGAGTCACAACTTTTCCAAACTTCGTTCCCTTGGAGTCATGGGTTCTGGATTTTGGTCACATTGTGTATGTTAGACCATTTGAGGCATGTGGTTTCAAATCTATTGATTTATGACATACCACTTTAAAGTAGAATAAAATATGGATTAAAAATATAAGAATGAAAATGTGGCATAAGAGGGACAGTTAGAAGCCTGCTTAAAGGAAATGTCATCAGCCTCTAACCACAAGAACCTGGTTGCCAAATAAACTTTTCCTGTATCCTGAGAAGTCTAAAGCCAAGTCATTTTCTGCAACAATTCTGGTGACCCTGGGCAGGATTTAGAGCGATATTTCGCTGAGGACGGAATGGACCGACTGGTGCCCCATTGAGGCCGTCTTCAGCACCAATGGAGACCTTTCTCTGGAAGAGGGCTGATGACCTCTCTTGGGCATCCTGAGGACACCACCAATCCAAGAATCTGACCAGGATCAGGACAAGTTAATAAAAATGATGCTGGCTGAGAAAGAAGACGCCTGAAGGCAAGTATCAAAATAATTGTAGACCCATTCAGTTAGGAGTGGAAGAGGAGGCCTGATCACCCCCTTGAGCCCGGGATAGCATCCCTTCCAAATGGAACCGGCGTATCCTAATGAGGTTCTAGGTTTGTGTGGGAGGTTAATCTGCTGCAGTTCCTGTTGATGACCGTGATCTCTGGGACCGCAGGTCAGCAGAAAGTGTGTTAGAAATAGATAATGGGAGGGTGGGGAGCGCTCCTCAAATGCCCCTCCAAAACATGTTGAAAAAAACTTTCAGAAAGTTTTAGTAAAGTCTCTGACAGAGAAATTATCCTCACCCCCATTGTACAAGCATCAAGGAGGTTATTTGTGGGGATCGGTAGTTAGAGACACATATGCTGTTGTTAATCAGGTTGCTACAGCCTGTCTCAGTTGTGACAAAACAACCCAAAGACAGGATGGAAATTTCCTTTGGAAGTCCTTCTACAGGGCTCCCAGGTGCTGTGTGGCCACAATATTCTCAGAAATTGGGATTTAGAGATCTCTTGGTTTTGTATGCACTAAAAAATATTGTGCCAAGATTTGGGGTGCCTTTCTGAAGGGCCTCAGATTCTGGCCACCATCAGATGAATCAAGAGCCCCACCCAGATGCAAACGATGTGTTAATAAAAGTCTCCATACATCTTGATCTTTTAAAATATGCCAGTGTGGGCTGGGAGATCAAGATAGAAGAGTTTGGATCTTTAAAAATTAGCCAGCGCTGCTGGCGGATCCAAATTAGAAATGGAACACCCCAGGGCAGAGACAGGTATTAACAATCTAGTGCCTAAGGAGATAGAACATTGGGCATAACTTCAAGTAAAAGTAAGAAATTTAGCAGGTAATAAAAAGGTAAAGCCTATTGAATGGGAAGACCTAGGTAATTGGACTTGATTAATTTGATGTAATGTCTGTTGAAATTCTTAGGTGTGTATCTATACTAATAATATGTAGAATTGAATGGCGTTGAATTTATTTTGATATGTTTGACCAACTGGCAAAATAAGTAAGCTTCCCAGTTTGGGCTTGAAGCTCTGGGGAATGGTAATGTAATTAGGATTTAAACTGCGCTCTGAGTTTTCCCAAGCTTGGAGAATGACCCACATGTTACCCAAGGAAAGAAAATTGAAGTTTTAAAGGGACAGGACCTCCTCCAGACCTGAAAGTGTTGTTTCATGGTATTGGTGCATGTATGTGTATGTGTGTTATCATTGCCAAACCTGATGGCTTGTGAAAAAAAAAGCAGCTTCCTGCCCCTTGTCCTTGTGTATATATGTGTCTAAGTCTTTGTGCACTCTCAAGATAATTGAAATTAAGATGTCTCCCATCCAAAAGGACAAGAATTTAAACTGGCAGAAATTGCCTTCACTCAGTTTGTCGGGCCCAGAAAACTGAGTGAAAGGAGAGAGGAGTCCTTACTTTGCGTTTGTTTGGCCAACAAAAACAGAATAAAGAGAAGTATTTTTTCCCCTTCTTTCCTTCCCTATATCTTAAAGTAACAACCCAGGAAATGTTTTAAGGTCATTTATGAGAAAAGTTTCATCCGTGTGTTTAAATGATTTTACCTGTTCATTTCGTTCCTGAAGCATGTGAACCCATACTTCACAGCTCAGGTGACACAAACTTTTTCCTAGGCTTTTGGAATTAAGTGGAAACTTCATGCTGTCTATTCCCCACAGAGTAGTGGTGTTGAAAAATTTAATGATTTGATTTAACGACAAAGTTAATTAATAGGAGACAATTATGAGAGTTTTTGGTTGTAGCAGGGTATTGTAGAATATGGATACCGAATTTTGCCCTTCTAGACAAACCACCGTATGAATCCACAAAAGACACATAGATAAGAAAAAAGAAACAAAAAAGAAAAAGAAAAAGAGAGTCTCAACTAAACATTTAGTTTCCGTACTGTTTTAGCTTGCATGTTTGTCTTTGTTGATGTGTTTAAGTGTTTAAAAAGTGAAAGAGAGAGTGTGTCTCTGACATCAGTGCTCTCCACCTGTGTAGCCTTAACATGAAGTGGTTGACACTGAAGGGGTAGGAGACCCAGGGACACAAAAGATGGAATCAGATATTGGTTAGAATGAACAAATGGTTCCATTAGGTGGGGCCAGGAAGAAGGAAACCAAAAAGGTTACTGAAGGGACAGATCAAGTGGACCACAAATCTGGTCCAAAGGAGCAGTTGAGACAAAAACTCCAATTGCCCCTAAGGGAAATATTATTGCCAGAAGCTGAGGGGGAGCTATGTAAGGTGTGGATATATGCTCCATTCTCAATGGCTGATTTATATAATTGGAAAAATCAAATTCCTGCTTATAGAGAAAATCCAGATGAGATGCATGTCCTTTTTGCATCCATTTTTCTGAACTCACCAGTCTGCTTGGGCTGACATACAAAGTCTGATGGAAATTTTATTAACCTCAGAGAAAAGAAGGCAGGTGAAGGTAACCATGAATAAGCCTTTGCAGAAGGATTATGTAAAACATCCAGACTGGACATGGTTACTGAAGGAACCAGATTGAGATCCTTAGTACAGCTGCAAAACTATTGGACATTAGTTTTGTGACGATTCAAACAAAAAAGTTAAGAATTTAAGGAAGGTCTATTAAATTCAACAGAAACAGGATGAAAATCCAGGGGAAATCCTAGAATGCATTTAGGCAATATACATTAGATCCTGAGGTTGAAGAAAGTAAGAGAATGGTCAATATGATCTTCATTGGTCACTCTGCAGATGACATTAGGGTTAAAAAAAATACAGAAGACAAAAAAGGGGCCCCAGGAAAAGCATCTCTGAACTTGTGGAACGAGCATACAAAACGTATGTTAATTGGCTCAAATTTCAGAGAAGAAGGACAGAAAGAGTGAGAGGCTAGGGGACTTGCCGGAAGAATTGTCAAGGAGGGGCCAATAGATAGAATCCCATGCCCAGTCAGAGAAAGAGCTTTCCAGTTAGCAAAAAAAAAGGGAAGCCATGAAGGTCTGTGCGGCTTGAATAAATGGAAATTGCATGAAAGGTCTTTGTGAAGAAAGAAAGAAAGAAAGAAAGAGGACAGGATGCAACGTAAAGCTGAATTGCTGACAGTTGCGTTGTCAAATAATTCCAAAGCCCAAAGCAGAGGTTGATGTATTTGGTGAAAGAAAAAAGGCCATTGGCTACAAGAATGTCCCAAGACATGCCTAAATGCCCAATTCCTCTTTTGGGTCATGATATCCTATGCAAAATGGGAGCTACACTGTCCTTTGAGGAAGATAAAATGGCCCTAATGATGAAGCAACCCCCCCCCCCCCAGATGAGATATGGTTAGTAATGTGGTTCAAGAATTTAATCCACCAGGCCATGCTCCTATAATTATACAACTAAAGCATCTAGCCATGCCTGTCCGCCTATGCCTTCTTCACCGTCTCAAATACATAGAGACAGCAAACAACAACAACAACAACAACAACAACAACAACAACAACAATTTGCTTTTGGGAAAACCTAGTAACTGGTCAAAAGAGGCAGTTTGCTTGGACTAGGTTTCCCCAAGGATTTAAAAATTCACCTACCTTTTTGGTGAAGCCTTGGCCTCAGACCTAGAAAATTTCCAGCCTTTCAAAGATGGAGATGTGCTACTCCAATATGTAGATAATATCTCAGTAACCGGACAGATGAAGGAGATTTGTTGAAAAAAAATACCAATCAATTGCTCCATTTGTTAATGGACAAGGGACACCGTGCCCCAAGGCAAAAATCTCAGCTGGAAAAGCCCCAATTAATACTTAAGGTACACCATAAGTCAAGGATAGAAGGCAATAGAATATGAGCAAAAAGAAGCTGTGTGCCAAATTGCGGAACCAACAGCTAGGAAAAAGTTACGGGGACTTTTGGGCAGGATATTGCAGGATGAGGATTTCAAATTTTGCACTTCTAGCCAAACCTCCTTACATATCTATGAAGGGAGGTAAAAAAGAATCCTTTGTTTGGGGTTTAAAGCAAAAATGAGTGTACAAAGCCCTAAAGTCAGAATTATCTCAGGCTCTGATAAGAAAAGGGAAGTTGGCAATAACTTGTGGCTTATCTATATGAACAGTTGATGCAAAAGGCTGGCTGCTACTCTCTTAATGGAGAAGCTAACAAATTACACCAGCCATGGAATTCAAAGAATTTTAGAAACGAAGGGACATTAATGCTTAACAAACTCTAGAATTTACAAATATCAGGCACTCCTGACTCAAAAGGCACTAGTGCCCAAGAAGCAGAATTAAGCAAATGTGTGAATTGCACTGTTAAGGAAAAGATAAGGTGTGTTTTGAAACCCACCTTAAATGGGTAGACGCCTTACCCTTAGCTCTCTGATTTGTAAGATGTACTTCACGTGAAGGACTCTTAATAACGCCTTAATCTCTCCAAGCTGGATGGTTGGATCCAGCAGAAAAGGGAAAAGCAGCTGACAGAGAACCAAGGCTGTCAACAACCCGAGATGATCAGAGCCACCCTGACATGACAGCTTATGCAGCACTGGAAATGCGAAGGAGACTAAGCCCCAGATATTCCAAAGCAGAAGAATTCCATCTTACATTGACTGCTTACACATACTGTGTGCTCATGCAAGTGAAAGGTGTAGCATGTGTGCTCAAGTAAACCCAAGGCAAGGACCTAGACTCCCTCCTGGAAGTCAACCCAAAGGATATTATCCCATGGATTCATTAGTTATTGATTTCACAGACAAGCCCAAGTGTGGGCTATATAAAGCAATGCTAATCATAAATGGGTGAATGCGTTGCTACTGGCACTTTGGTCTGTGTGATGCACTACACAAAAGGGAATTAGGTTATCTCCATTTGAAATGATGTTTGGGAGACCCCCAGTTATAAGTGCTAACTTGAAAAATCATATAAGGCACCTAGGTCAAATAAGGGTCTCATGGATGAACCAAATGGTGAGAGAATTAAACAAGCAAATACAATAAATCCAAAAATACTGTGTATCCCTCAGTCCACCATTTCGGAGCACTTCTAGTCATAATATTCAAGTGGGAAACAGAGTATGGGTAAAACACTGGAAAGGGGACAATTTGAAACCTAGGTGGAAGGGCCCGTATACTGTGGTCATGTGTTCTCCACTTGCAGTAAAAGTGTTGAATCCAAGTTTTGAATTCACTGGACTCAGGTTAAGCCAGCTGCTGCTGAGTATTGGGAGTCAGACCAGGATGAAGCCCGTCCTCTAGTGATATGCTTAAAGAAACTCCCCCTAAAAACTGCCCTACCGGCAACAGGCAGAATATATGGGACAGAAGAGGCCCTACTGAAGTCACATGCTGGAAGCTGACTTCTCGACATACGGCTGAAGATTTGGAGGAGGAAGACAACGTTCCATTTATTAGATATAAGATGTATTAGAAAGTTTGAGTACCTGTCAGGAAATGGCAAGCCAAGTATTCATAGTCATAACTGCACTCTCTCTCGCTTTAGTGAATGTACTTATTTGTTGTATTGCATATTCATCCCTCAGGAATTGCCCCCTCCAGAGGAAGACAGGTGCTGAGGCTAAAATCATTGACTGTGACAAAGAGAAGTATGAATCTTCTGATGATACTTATGTTTGAGGAACCATGGGAATGGGTTCTTTGCAATATAATAGGAGTTTTTGGATTGTGGGTGATATGTTTAAGCAAATAAGATTTGGTTTTGTGGATTGCCGAAAAGCTGATATTGCCCTTCCTCAAACTATATATAACCCCTGCCATGGTGATTCAGTAGGCTAAAAGAATTGTGTTAGAAGAAGTTATGTGTGAGGGACAATTATGAGCTTTTTGTGGCTCTGGCTGCTATTGGCAAAGAGCTTACTAAGTGATAACTTCTTTTTTTTTTTTTGACTTTTATTTATTTTATTTCTTTAAAAAAAACACAAATATTTCATCATTTGTCAATCATTAAGACATTGAAGTACAATTTTTTGTGTGTGCCCCTCCCTCCCTCCACCCCCCCAACCCCCCTCCTCCTTCCCCCCCCCCCAACTTCCCAGAACCCGTACATGGTATGGATTTTTAACTATCCCAGTCTAAAATCTATTGAGAAAAAAGAAATAAAGAAATTAATGACATTCTAATCTACATTGACCTTAGCTTCTTCTTACTGAACTAACTTTTAACAGTTTAAATCATTTATGATCTTAACCATAGGCTAACTGGAATTTCTTGGTCCCATATTTATTTTGTATACAGTCAATCCATTTTTTCCAGTCTCGTTTATATCTCTCATTTGAATGATCTTTAAGATATGCCGATATTTTAGCCATCTCGGCTAAGTTTGTGACTTTCAATGTCCATTCTTGGATTGTAGGCAAGTCTTCCTTCTTCCAGTATTGCGCCACCAACAGTCTTGCTGCAGTTACTAGGTGCAGAATCAAATTAGTCTCTACCACTGTAAAGTCCATACATATACCTAGTAAAAATAACTGAGGAATAAACTTTATCCTTCTTTTAAAAATATTTTGCATGACCCACCATATTTTTATCCAAAATGCCTTAACCTTTTGGCAGGTCCACCATATATGATAATATGTAGCATCGAGAGAACCACACCTCCAGCATTTAGGCTGTACATTCGGATACATAGAAGCCAACTTTTTAGGATCTAAATGCCATCTATAGAACATCTTGTAAAAATTTTCTCTCAGATTTTGAGCTGTGTAAATTTCACATTTCTTACCCAGATTCTTTCCCATGTATCCAACATTATTGGTTCTTCAATATTTTGAGCCCATTTTATCATACAATCTTTAACTAATTCTGTTTCCGAATCCATCTGTATTAATACATTATATATCCTCTTTATATGCATTAAGCTTTGATCTCTTATTTGTTTAAACAGATTATCCTCAACTTGGATAAAACCAATTTTTTGATCTATTTTCCACCTAGCCTGTAATTGCCCATACTGGAACCATGTTTGAACTATCTTCTCCTCTTTTAATACCTCTAAAGATTTTAATTGTAATACCCCCCTTTCCGAGGTAAGAAGCTGTCTGTAAGTAATTCTGTCCTGTTTTTGTGCTGTATTCATATTTTCAATTGTGTGTCTAGGAATTGCCCACATGGGTATCTTGTCATTTAATTTATATTGGTATTTCTTCCAAACCCGCAATAAAGCATTTCTTAAAATATGACTTTTAAAATTCTTATCCAATTTTTTGTTGAATAACAGGTAAGCATGCCAGCCAAATACCAGATCGTGTCCCTCAATATTCAATATTTTATCATTGGTTAAATGAATCCAATCACTAATTACAGATAATGCCACTGCATCATAATATAGTTTTAAATTAGGTAGTTTCAATCCTCCTCTCTCATGTACATCTTGCATTATTTTCATCTTTACCCTCGGCTTCTTTCCTGCCCACACAAATTTGTTGATACCCTTCTGCCATTCTAAAAGGTTCGCATCTTTTTTAAGTATAGGTAACATTTGGAAAATAAATAAAAATTTTGGTAAAATGTTCATTTTCACTGCCGCTATCCTACCCAGCAAAGATAAGTGCAATTTCTCCCATTTTTTCATCTCTGTCTGTATACTATGCCAAAGTGGTTCATAATTATGCTTATATAATTTCCCATTTGAAGTTATAATGTTAACTCCAAGATATTTGACTTTTTTAACTACCTCACATCCTAGCATCACTCCTAATTCTTCCTTTTGTTTAATATTCATATTTATAGCTAATATTTTGGTTTTTCCTAAATTTATTTTAAAGCCAGACACTTGACCATATTGATTAATCGTATTCATTAAAACCATACTGGATTCCTGCGGTTGTTCCAATATTATGACCAAATCATCCGCAAAAGCGCGGACTCTATATTCTTGCTGCCTAATCTTGATCCCTTTTAAACCATCCAAGTTCCGGATTTTATTCAACAATACTTCCAAAGTTATAATAAACAATAATGGGGACAAAGGACAGCCCTGTCTTGTACCTTTTCCAATTTGAAAAGAGTCTGTTAAACTTCCATTGACTATGATTTGTGCTGTTTGCTGTTGGTATATTGCTTTAATTGACTGTAAAAAATTATCTCCTATCTGCATTTTTTGCAATATCTTCAGCAGAAATTGCCAGTTAACTCGATCAAAGGCCTTCTCAGCATCCAAAAATATAAACGCAGCAGGGATCTGGTTGTTCTTTCCCAAATATTCTAATGCATTAATAATTAATCTCACATTACTTTTCATCTGTCTCCCCTGTATAAAACCTGTTTGGTCCATGTGTATTAACTGTTGAATAACCAACATTAACCTATTTGCTAATATTTTAGTAAAAATTTTATAATCTACATTCAGTAATGAAATAGGTCTATAATTTTTGGGTTGAGTAGTACCTTGATCTTCTTTGGGTATCAAAGATATAAACGCTGTCTTCCAAGATGGAGGCACTTTACCTTCCGTTTGAATCATATTAAATAATTCTCTAAGAGGTTCTACCATTTCTAACTGTAAGTTTTTATAGTAAACCGCTGTCAAGCCATCTGTACCTGGTGCTTTCCCTGACTTTAATTGCTTAATTACCTGCAAGATTTCCCCCGAGGTTATTGGTTGATTCAATTTTTGCCTGTGCTCTTCTCTAACTGAAGGTATTTTCTCTTTGTCTAAATATTTGTCTGTCTAAACCATTAGTTTTATCTCCTTTATACAGTTCTGTAAAAAATTCCCGAAAAGCCTTTTGAATCTCTTCCTGTTGAAACACCTCCTTCCCTCTGTAAATCAGTTTAGATATATTTCGAGTTTTCCTTTTTTTCCTAATCTGATAAGCTAACCATCTGCCAGGTTTGTTTGCATTACAAAAAGTATTGTGTTTTGCATATAATAAATTAGTGGCTACCTGGTCAGAGATCAACATGTCAAATTGAGATTTTAATATGTTAATAGCTTCCTTAACATTTGTATCGTCTGGGTTCATTGTTAACTCCAGCTCTTTTCTCTTAATTTCCTCTTCCAGTTCTGTTCGTTTTAACCCTTGCTTATTTCTATGTGTTTTATTTATATTCATCAAGACTCCTCTCATATACGCTTTGCTTGCATCCCATACAAATTCCATAGATGTACCCTTATTCATATTCAAAACAAAATATTCAGATAGTAATTTTTTACAATCATTAATATACTTTTCATATCTAAATAAGTTTTCATTCAATCTCCAAGACCTTCTTGCCTGCACTACCCTTCCCAACTCCATCCCAACTGGGTTATGGTCCGAAAGGACCCTAGCCGCAATCTTTGTTTTCTTGACCCTAGAAAGCAAATCATTAGTGGTTAGAATAAAGTCAATCCTTGAAAGGGATTGATGCCTGTCCGAGAAGAAAGTGAAGTCATATTCCTCTGCATTTCTTTCTCGCCAAATATCTCTCAATTCAAAATCATCCATAATGTCAAAGAAAGGTTTGGGTAACTTTGCTCGCATCTTAGTATTTAGGCGGGAAATCTTCTTATCTCTCTTAGTGTCTATCACTCCATTCCAGTCACCCAATAGTATACAGGAACTATAGTCCCACTGTACTAATTTAGCATGAAGATTTCTATAGAATCTATCTTGCTGTTGATTGGGAGCATAAATTCCCAAAAGTAATGTCTTTTTCTCTTCTAGGATTAAGTTTAAAGCAATATATCTTCCGAAGGGATCTGCTTCTATTAATTCAGCTTTCATATCTTTTCTTAAGTATACAACTATACCATTCTTCTTTTCCATAGCGGAAGCTGCAAAATGTTGACCAAGTTTTGAGTTGATCAAATATTTTTGATCAGTTGACTTGATATGAGTTTCTTGCAAACAAATTACATCCTTCTTAAACTGTTTGAGATAATGAAATATTTTCTTCCTCTTCTGTGGAGAATTCAGTCTGTTGACATTCCATGTTAAAATCTTAGTTGTCATCTTTGGTTGGTTGAAGCATTTTTAGAGCTTCCTGCATGGCCTGTTTAACCTTAGGTTTAGCTCCTCCCACTGCTTCCAGATTTGTTATTGTAGTTCCTTGATCGATGGCTGATGATTGTTGATGCTGTTGCTTTTTAGCTTGTTTCTCCATACGTCTAGTAGTCATGTGGCTAGGTCTTTGTTCCATAGCACCTTGCACTTCTAGAAAAGAGAGATGCTCCATCTTGTCTGGTGGTTGTGTAGTTTGCTGTCTATCCTGTCCTTCTTGTGGTCTTTCTCTAGGTCCAGATGGTGCAGGGTATCCGGCCTTCAATATATTATAATAAAAATCTCAGGCTTTCCATACAGAGTTGAGGCGGTACCTTTGCTTATCAAATGTAAATATGATGCCAAATGGTGCATCCCATCTATACTGTATCTGACGATTTCTGAGTTCTTCGACCAAAAAAGCGTAGTCTCTCCTGGCTCTTAACATTTGAGGTGGTATCTCTTTCAAAACAGTCAGGTCTTGACCGCCAATTTGAAGCTTAGTGTTATAAGACGCTTGCAGTACCATATTTCTGAGCTCTCTTGTAGTAAAATATATATCGATGTCTCGAGGAAGCTGCTTCTGCTTTGCCAGCCAGGAGTTAACATGGTAAGCTTTGTCAATTTGCCAGTCAAGGTTGGTCCCTGGTCTTCCCATCAGGCGGTCAAAAGCTTCCGATAGGATCTGTTTCAGGTTCTCCTGTTTCTCCTCACGCAGCCCCCTTACTCTTAATGCGAACTCCATTTGTCGGTACTGTATCATAATAATTTCTTTTTCAGCATTTTCCACTTTTTGTTCCACCACCTCTGTTTTCAATGTCAAGTTAGCATTGGCATCATTAAGAACCTCTAGAGTATCTTCCATTCCAGAAATATGTTCTGTTAATACAGTTACAAGTCTCAGCATTTCGTCTCTAATTTTACCAAACTTAGCGTCAAATTTCTCATACAGCTCCTGTTTAAGTCCTTTTATTTCACTTTTGATTTCTTCTTTCATTTCTTTTATTTCCTCTTTTCTCTCCTGCTTTACCACCTCTCTATTATCTCTAAACTTATCTTCCATTTTGATTGTCAGTGCATTAAGAGCCTCGCTTAGATTGCTCAGGAAAAATTCTTTCGTTAACACATCCCCAGCAGGGGGCGTAGGAAGCGGAGGCTGCAGCTTTGTGCCAGGCACTGAGGATGTGCCCCTGGAAGTAGAGGGTGACGACTTCAAGTTAATATTTGGTTTTGAAGCCATTTCAAAATTTATCTGCCTGCAGTTAATAAAACTCTATTGCCTGAATATGCAGCTTTAAGTAAAGAGGCTGAGTTCCCCTTTTATTTTGAAGTTTAAGGCTTGGCAAAACTTTCAGTGAGTAAACATTGTAACAAGACCGTTCAGCAGATTTATCACCATTTAACTTCCAGATAAGCAAGATTAATGAAGGAATAAAATTCTTGTAGAAATGAAACTAATTAAAAAGCTTCTGCTGGCCTATTGTGAAACCAAAACAAATGATAAGCAATCTCTTTTGTTTTGAATTCTTGTGACAATTAACAAAAAGTGTTCGTTATTACCGGAGAAACCAGCCTGCTCGGCGCCATTTTAAAAGCCTCTAAGTAAATAATTTTTTGGAGGAGAAAAAGAAAAGAAGCTAAAATGTTGATAAATGTTGATAATCCACGCAAATGGATTCAGCTCGTGATAAGATTAAATCAAACAAAACTTTGAACTGAGTGGGGGAGACCTACTTTGTCCCGCACAAGGCAGTTTGAAGTTCCCAGCACGGACAGCCGTTCTGCCTTGGGCTAGCCCCCCTTTCCCTGCAAGCACAAAAGCTGCAAAAATCGAAGAGCATTTGCCAGCAAAACAATTTCTTCTTTCCTTCTTGCCTGAAGGATAAGAAAACCTGATAAGACGTCAGATGGAAGATCCTCTAAACAGGTATGTAGCCAAGAATTCGGAGGCAGCTGATTTTTTGCTGCCACCACCAGCAGGCTCCTCCCAGGAAGCGATCACTAAGTGATAACTTCTTGAATAGTAGTTCCCAATGTTGCGAAAATACCCGAGCAACCCCCCTTGCTCTTGAAGAAAGATCCGAGGATGTCAAAAATCCCAGAGAACAGTGTAAAATTAAATCACAGGATGTGGGACAGGTCTGCTCCTGCCAATGGCACATCATTTATGCTTGGGGATGGAACCATAAGCCTATCCCAACACCTAAAGTCAATTATCTGACAATCCCTGTAAGAAAAAGGGCAGAGCATAGGGAAAACGGGCCCCTGCAGCAATTGAGAAAAGAGAACTATATGTTAAGAGTGCTGGAGTTAGATCAAAGCCTAATTAATCAGACTGATCCTGACCTAGGCCAAAAATGTTGGTTGTGCTTGTCTGCAACCTCTTCATCTTACAATGCTGTTCCAGTTGAGCTAGATTTTGAGGAAAAGACCAGAACTACGATTGTCTTTGACAAGGGAGGTAGATGAAGGACTAAAATGGCAGAAGCCCAGCTACATGACGATCCGTATGACGCACTTAAAATACTGGGGATGAGCTGTCTCCCCATCATTGGCCTCATAGCTAGGGTGACCAGACGTCCCGCATTTGGCGGGACAGGCACGATTTTTCATCATTTTTCCCACATCCCGCCCGCTTCTCAAAAAACCCCACTTTATTTTGGCGCTCGCTGGCTCCCCCATCCATCATCAGCTGCCGCTAGCTCATTCCGTTCCCCCATCTATTCTATCTACACTAAAAATCTAAGCCAGCCCAGCCTGCCGCTCACTGATTGGCCTGGACTCCAGCCAATCAGTGAGCTGGCTGGGATGGAAAACGCGGCGTGCTTAAAGTTTTCCATCCCAACCAGCTCACTGATTGGCTGGAGTCCGCTTAGCACGCCGCATGAGTCGCAGGAGTCTCCATTTCATTTCGCCTTCGCGGCCGTTTGCTTTGTTTTGCTGCTTCACTGGTGAGTAAACTGGGAATTAGTAACCTGCGCGGGGTTAGTGAAACAGCCGCCGCCCTCCTCCCCTTCCCTGTGTGCGATAAAGGCGCCTGCTCACCAGCCCGCGCCAGCCCGCTCACCCTTGGGCTCTGGGGGCAGCACCTTCCCAGCTCCGCCACTGCCATGCTGCTTCCTTCGCACCCTGTGGAGTTTTCCCTGTGTCTCCCAGGTCGCACCCATTCTGTGTGTGAGAAACTCTGCAGGGCGCGAAGGAAGGTGCTGGGGAGATGCTGCCCCCGGAGCCCAAGGGTGGGTGGGCGGACTGGCGAGCGGGCGCGTTTCCCTGTGTCTCCCAGGTTGCACCCGTCCTGTGTGCGAGAAAGCCATCCGGGCGGCTTTCCCAGCCTCCTTTCTGTGCCCCTGCCCCGGTTCCACCTCCTCCGACTGGCGGCCAACGGGAGGGAAAGGCGGGAGAAGAGCGAAGGCGACATTGGTGATGCTCTTCTCCGCCCTCCGCTCACGCCTCCGTGCCCACCCCAGCCTCCTGTTCACCCCGGATCCAGCCACCTAAGCAGATCCCTCGCTGTCCGGGGTGGCTTTCCCAGCCTCCTTTCTCTGCCCATGCCCCAGTTCCACCTCCTCCAGCTGGCAGCCAATGGGAGGGAAAGGCGGAAGAGCGAAGGTGACGATGCTGCTGCTCTTCTCCGCCCTCCGCTCGCGCCTCCGTGCCCACCCCAGCCTCCCATTCACCCCGGATCCAGCCACCTAAGCAGATCCCTTGCTGTCTGGGGCAGCTTTCCCAGCCTCCTTTCTCTGCCCGTGCCCCAGTTCCACCTCCTCCAGCTGGCAGCCAACGGGAGGGAAAGGTGGGAAAAGAGCAAAGCCCTCCGCTCGCGCCTCCGTGCCCACCCCAGCCTCTTGTTCACCCCGGATCCAGCCACCTAAGCAGATCCCTCGCTGTCTGGGTCAGCTTTCCCAGCCTCCTTGACTTCCAGTTTGACGGTAGGGCCATTTTTCACACGAGACACGTTCTGCTGTGATCCATTCCCCAAAAGAAGGCTTCTTCTTCTCTGCGCAATTATCTGCGCATCCAAGAAGGAGCAGTTAAAGAAAACGGGGAAGAGGAAAGACAAATTAAAAGAAGGAAAGATGGGAAGAGAGCAAAGATGGGGTCTCCCCCCCCCCCTGTCCGTGTACCGCCATCTAGCAATGCAAAGAGAGAAGCCGAAAGGTCCCCAATCCACTTTGTCTCTACTTGGACTGAAGTTAGGAGGCTGACTCGTACAACCAGCGGTGACCATTATTTGGAGGAATAACAATCGCAACCGTGCGACTGAGATTCGCTCTTGCAGAATCTTTTTTTTTTAAACCAAATTATAAAAAAAAAGCCTTTGGAACATTCTTATTCCTAAAGCCAAAAGCAAAGGATGAGGCTTGCTAGAGAACCGAGTGGAGGTGATGTGCGAGGGGAGGCGAGGTGCTGTGGTGGGGGGAGATGTTGCTGAAATAATTCGATCTATCAGGAAATCGGAGCTGGGGGGGGTTTCAGGGGAAAGTCTTTGCCGGCCCGACGCCAGCCATAGCTCTGAATTTGCTTTCCTTTCTACTGAAGCAACCTCCGGCGTTTCGCAAGGCAACCGACAAAAAGCCACTTTCCAGGAGAGGGGGAAGGGGCTTTTGGAAGAGGGAAGTGGCTGCCCTTCACCACTTGCCGCTTTCGGAGTCATTTTGAGGCTGGCCTCTTTGCACACAGGAGCCAGGGAAGAGCGCAACTAACGCGTGTCTTTGCCACAAAGTGTGGTTGAAATGGGAATACTTTCTATGCCCCCCCCAATACTGAAGGCGATTTAAACAGATCGGTGTAAAGAGGAGACAGAAGCCACAACACTCTTGGGTTTTTGTTTTTCAAATATTTTTTAATCATGCAGGGGTGGGTGGGTTACCGTACGCCACTCCCCATCTCTCAGGAGGAAACAAAATTCCACCACAGCTACCTTCAAGCTTTCGAGTTCTTCAGAATTCTTCATCAAGGAAAGAAGATACTAAAAAAAGTGAGTGGTTGTATATTCATGTATGTCATTTTGACTGGCTCAGATAAAAACACTGGCCCATAATGACCTTTGGATTTGGTCTACTCCCATAGCTATTGCTTTATCTGTTTAAAGGTCATCACCACTGCTTTGAAGAGTGCATAAAAAAAATCACGGTCCCCCCGTTCTTTCACCTTTATTCTCTCCTTCATACTCCTCGGTGGAACATCTGTGAAAAAAATTCAGGTGCTCAGGCATGAAAATGTGCCGGTCAAACACTATACTTTTCCGCTCACACTGAAAAAAAATTAGAGGGAACATTGGTTCCACCTCCTCCAGCTGGCAGCCAACGGGAGGGAAAGGTGGGAAAAGAGCGAAGCCCTCCGCTCGTGCCTCCGTGCCCACCCCAGCCTCCCGTTCACCCCGGATCCAGCCACCTAAGCACATCCCTCACTGTCTGGGGCAGCTTTCCCAGCCTCCTTTCTCTGCCCGTGCCCCAGTTCCACCTCCTCCAGCTGGCAGCCAATGGGAGGGAAAGGTGGGAAAAGAGCGAAGCCCTCCACTCGTGCCTCCGTGCCCACCCCAGCCTCCCGTTCACCCCGGATCCAGACACCTAAGCACATCCCTCGCTGTCTGGGGCAGCTTTCCCAGCCTCCTTTTTCTGCCCGCGCCCCGCGCCCCACGCCCCAGTTCCACCTCCTCCAGCTGGCAGCCAACGGGAGGGAAAGGAGAAGAGCGAAGGCGACACTGGCGCTGCTCTTCTCCGCCCTCCGCTCGCGCCTCCGTGCCCACCCCAGCCTCCCGTTCACCCCGGATCCAGCCACCTAAGCAGATCTCTTGCCGAGCGGCTCTTGCAGGAGATCCTCTAAGGAAAGGCTTGGCTTGCAAACTGTCTTCAGGAGCTGCGCAGGGCGAGCCCGGTTCTCGTCCTTACTTAAGACGGCGGGCCCGTCCTCGCTTGCGGGGAGCCACCTAAATCTTGGTAACCGGCTGGACAGGCGGCAGAGCTTCCCGGCTGTTGCAAGATAAGGCACGCAGCTTCCTTGGGGAAGCAGCGCTCACCGCCTCCTGCCCGCAAAGGGCTTGTTTGCTCTCTTCGGAGGATGCTCCCTTTTCAGGGCAGGGATTCCTTTTCCTTTCTCTCTCACACACACAAACACACTCAGTCATTCTCTGTCTCACATACACACACCACTCACAATCACTCTCACTCTTCCTTTCTCTCTCTCCTTCACACACACACCCCATTCTTAAGAGACCTTTGTCCAGTGTATCTCAATTAGGGGTGGGGACGTTTTAAAGCTGGCCCATTGCAAGATTATTATTTTTTTGGAACAGAGAACTGCCTGAATACAATCTGTATCATTCACTGGAACCAGAGGTTTACTCTTCCAAGCTTTAGGACTTGTGCTGGAGAGCCCATCCTTAGGGAACTTCTCTCTATTTGAATGTGTGTATTGAGACAGAGGGCTGTCTGTTTTCTTTTTTCCACTGAATTGGTGAAAATTACTTTGTAAACTTAAAAAAAGAAAAGAAAAATGGGCTGGAAGGAAGAGAGAATACTTTGAGTTAAGATGAGCCACAAGATTTTAGGGAAACAAGACAGGGAAAGAGCAGAAAGACAGAGAAGGTGAAGGTAGATGGCAGAAGGAAGGAAGAAGGAAGAAATAGGAAGGAGGGAAGGTGAGAGGATGGAAGGAGGAAGGAACAGAAGCGAAGAGGAAGAGAGAAATGGAAAGAGCAGAAAGACAGAGAAGGTAGATAGGCAAAAGAAATGAAGCTGAAAGAATGGAAGGAGGAAGGAAGAGAAAAGGAGGAAGGGAGTGAGTGAGGAAAGAAGAGAGGATGGAAGGAGAAAGGAAGGAAGAGAGGGAAAGAGCAGAAGACGGATAAGGTGAAGGTAGATAAGCAAGAGGAATGAAGGAAGAAGTGAGGTGTCTCGAGGAGGGGGAAAACATTTAGTGACCAAAGTTACAATGGCATTGAAAAAAGTGACTGATGACCATTTTTCACACTTAGCGACCGTTGCGACCATTTTTCACACTTAGCGACCATTGCAGCATCCTCATAGTCACGTGATCAAAATTTTGGCAACAGATTCGTATTTATGCTGGTTTCAGTGTCCTGGGGTGACCTTTTGACAAAATATAAAATTTTTAATCAAGCCCCCCTCTCCTCCCCCCGCCGGTCAAAGGTGTCCCTCTTTACCAATCTGAAAATCTGGTCACCTTACTCATAGCAGTTGGTGTAGAAATTATAGGGTCACCCTCCTTTTGCATCAAACAATATCATGAGCCTGGCATTCCTGTGGGGTCACTATCAGAAGAACAATGCCCATCTGAAAAGTACCTTGCCCCCAGGAAAAACCCTTGTAGACATAAAATTGACTCTCAGCATGTCTCCCTCTGCTCACAAGATCTTCCAACAGAAAGTCACTTTCTCGCTCCCACCTCCACTTGTTTTTAACTGATGAGAGGGGAATCTGACCACTGGAAGCTGCCCAAGGCCATTCCAATCACCCTGACTTCCTGTTTGGCTTTCAATACAATCCACTACAGGAGTTTGTGTTTACTTTTGCAATATCTCTTTGAAGGACCAGACCTCAGGAATAAGTTAATGGATCCTAATCAAGAAGTTCCATTACAGCTCATGACTGGAATGTTCCTAGCAGGAACCTTACAATTCTGGACTAATGAAAGGAACCTCTGAGCCCATGCCTTCTCCATGAACATTGGCGTATGTGTAGGAGAAAATGGAGTTTTCTTTCTATGTGGGAGAAATGCATATCTATGTTTACCCACCAATTGGACTGGCATATGGACTCTAATACACCTTCTCCCTAAAATGGGTGTTAAGTGGGGAACAGACCCTCCCTGTACCCCTCATGGGACATGTCCAGAAAAGAGTGCTGCTCCTAATTCCGCTATTAGCGATCTTGAGAATAGGGACTGCAGTTAGAACAGGTGTAGGTGGAATGACCCACTCCATTACACAGTTCAGGCAGCTGTCAGAAGAATTCCAAGAAAGCCTGAACCAACTTGCTGAACCGGCGTGCCATAGATCTTTTAACTGCTGAAAAAGGTGGGCTATGTGTATTCCTGGGAGAAGATTGCTATTTCTATATGAATAAATCAGGAGCGGTCTGGGGGTGGTGTAGTTAAAGAACTACGAAATCCAGCTTCCTCAATTGGTTAAAGAATGCAAGGGACAGATGAATGGTTCTCTTGGCTACCGGGAACAGGTTGGATTAAACAAATGCTATTGCTTTTATTATGTGGAATCGCAAGTTTAGCCTTCCTTCCTTGCATAATACCCTTGCTTAAACAGCTCGTTATGAGGTCTGTAAAAGAAATACGGGCTGAAAAGGAGTTAATGTTAATGGAAAGCCTAATCCCACATACCCTCAAGGAAGATGAAGCTTCAGATACTAGCTCCTATATTCAAATTGCACTCTTAGAAGTAGAGAAAGTGATTCCGGAAGATAAGCCCTAAGATGTATTGCTTGTATCCATGCTTTTTTTGCTATTCTGTATCCTGCGTGCTTATATTGTTAACCTAACAGTCTAGATTCAATTGTGGATATTAATAGAATCTAGAAGGGGGGGAAATAAAGTAGAATAAAATATGGATTAAGAATATAAGAATGAAAACATCATAAGAGGGACAGTTAGAAGCCTGCTTAAAGGAAATGTCATCAGCCTCTAACCACAAGATGTTCTAGCCAACGTCCCTATGTCAAAAGTCCAAACCACAAGGTTCAGATAAAGTTCATTAATGACACCTAGTCCATACCTGTAACAAAAGGAGAAGTAACACCCTCATCTCCTTATAAGGCTTTTTCCTCAAGGTAACCAATAAGAAATGAGTTAAGTGTTTCCATGTTATGCTGCCTTTGAGAATGTATAAGAATGTGTGCTTTGAAGGTTGTTCAGAATTTGCAATGTTAGCTTTTTTGCTAACGTTCTGAACCTGGCTGCCCGATAAACTGCAACAACTTTGTCCCTGTAAGGATCATGACAAATACAGTTGTAATAATATATAGCTAAAATATACAGATAAAATGGAATGGTTGATATCTAAGAATTGGTGTGATAAGAATTTGGAAAAGAGCATCATTTCTATTTTTCTTTTGTTATTAATCAGGTACCTTGTCCATTGAATATGTGGATGATAGCAAACTCATCTTAGCATCTCGAGTCAGTAGCCGAGTTGGCGGTAGAGTTCCCCAAGCTTATGGTTCTGGGGGATTTCAACCTGCCTACACTTGGTGAATGCTCTGATGGGGCGCAGGAGTTCATGGCTTCCATGACAGCCATGGACTTGACCCACGTAATTCGGGGTTCGACTCATTCAGCGGGTCACACGCTTGACCTCGTATTCCTCTCGGAGCAGTGGAGACGTGATCTAGAGTTGAAGGGCATTAAGACCTTGCCCTTGTCATGGTCTGATCACTTCCTACTAAGGCTTGACTTTCGGAAACCAATCCCCCACTGTAGGGAGAGGGAACCGATTAGGTGGTTCTGCCCCTGGCGCCTGATGGACCCTATGGGATTTCAGACGGCGCTTGGAGAAATACCTGACACTCTCGTCCACAATCCGGTGGAGTCCTTAGTCGCTGCCTGGAATACAGCGGCAGCGGGGGCTCTAAACCGGATTGCGCCTTTGCGACCTCTCTGAGGCAGTGGATCCAGGAGGGCCCCTTGGTTCACCGAGGAACTCCGGGAGATGAAGCGCCAAAAGAGACACCTAGAGCGCCGCTGGAGGGCCAGTAAATCTGAGTCAGACCGAGCACTGATGAGAGCCTTTATCAGAGCCTATCTCGTGGCAATACGGGTGGCGAAATGTTCGCATTTTGCCGCCCTTATTGCATCCGCTGAATCGCGCCCAGCCGCCTTGTTTAGAATAACCCACTCCCTCTTGAAAGGGAGGGATGCAGATGACCCTTTACAAGGTAGAGCTGAGGAATTTGTTCAGTATTTAATGGATAAAGTCGGATTCGGACAGAGCTGGACTCCAATTGCACGGTACCAGCCGAGGTACCAGGGGAAGGTCTTGAGCATACTTTATGGATTGAGTTTCAACTTGCTTCTCCTGAGGAAGTGGACAAGGCCATGGGAGCGCTGAGTGCCTCCACTTGTATACTGGACCCGTGCCCCTCCTGGCTGTTCTCGACCAGCAGGGAGGTGACACGCAGCTGGATCCAGATGATAGTTAACACCTCTCTCTGGGAGGGAATTTTCCCTCTCCTCCTAAAGGATGCAGTGGTGAGACCCCTCCCGAAGAAACCATCTCTGGACCCAGCCATTTTGAGCAACTATCGTCCAGTCTCCAACCTGCCCTTTGTTGGGAAGGTTGTTGAGAAAGTGGTGGCCTCTCAACTCCAACGGTCCTTGGATGAAACCGATTATCTGGATTCCTTTCAGTCGGGTTTCAGGCCTGGTTACAGCACGGAAACTGCTTTGGTCGCGCTGATCAATGATCTCTGGTGAGCCAGGGATAGGGGTCACCCCTCTATCCTTGTGCTCCTTGACCTCTCAGCGGCCTTCGATACCATCGACCATGGTATCCTTCTGCGACGGTTGCGAGAGGTGGGAGTGGGAGGCACCGTCCTTCGGTGGTTCTCCTCCTACCTCTCGGACAGGTCGCAGTCGGTGTTGGTTGGAGGGCAGAGGTTGACCCCAAGGCCCCTCAATTACGGGGTGCCACAGGGTTCGGTCCTGTCCCCCCTCCTATTTAACATCTACATGAAGCCGCTGGGTGAGATCATATGCCGGCACGGGATTAAGTACCACCAATATGCGGATGATACGCAGTTGTACCTGTCCACCCCGTGCCAATTCAGTGAAGCAGTAGAAGTGATGTGCCAGTGCCTGGAGGCTGTTAGGGTCTGGATGGGAGTAAACAAGTTGGCACTCAATCCAGACAAGACCGAGTGGCTACTGATGTTCCCTCCCAAAGATTGGCCAAGTATTCCATCTCTCAGGCTGGGGGGTGAAATTATACACCCCTCAGAGAGGGTTAGCAATTTGGGAGTCCTCCTGGATCCCCAGCTGACTTTAGAACACCATTTGTCGGCTGTGACCAGGGGGACCTTTGCCCAGGTTCGTCTGGTGCACCAATTGCGGCCCTACCTGGATCGGGAGGCCCTTCAGACAGTCACTCATGACCTTGTGACCTCAAGACTGGATTACTGTAATGCGCTCTACATGGGGCTGCCCTTGAAGAGTGTTCAAAGACTTCAGCTGGTCCAGAACGCAGCCGCGCGAGCGATTGTGGGTGCACCCAGGTACACCCACGTCACACCTATCCTCCGCGAGCTGCACTGGCTACCCATTAGTCTCCGGACCTGCTTCAAGGTGCTGGTCGTTACCTATAAAGCCCTACAGGGCATCGGACCTGGGTACCTGAGAGACTGCCTCCTGCTGATCACCTCCCATAGACCGATTAGATCTCACAGGTTAGGTCTTCTCCGGATTCCATCTGCCAGCCAATGTCGGCTGGCGACTCCCCTGGGGAGAGCCTTCTCTGTCGCAGCTCCAGCCCTTTGGAATGACCTCCCCATGGAGATCCGGACCCTTACTACCCTCCTGGCCTTCCGCAAAGCCGTTAAATCCTGGCTGCTCCAGCAGGCCGGGGGGCTCTCGAAATATCCAGCCCCACGGAAACTGTGACTGTTGTGTATTTTAAAGTGTTGTTTTGTGTATTTATTCCCTTCCCTTGTTTATTGTAAGCCGCCCGGAGTCCTTCGGGAGTGGGCGGCATAAAAGACCAATAAACATCAAACATCAAACATCAGCAATGGAAAATGGTGGATGAACTGCTTTAATGATATCATTATAATTTCAGAAGAGCATAATCAGAAGCAATAATCCTCATACTAAATATATTGTACTTTAATTAACTGCACTGAGAAACAATCTATTTCTACAAATACAATTCTGATTCCAAATGACTTTCCCAATGTCATGTGCTTACTCTTAGACTCCCAAAACATGGAACACTTTCCAGTTTAGTAGAGAGATTAGTAACCCATAGCTATAGGATTCTTGTGGGTCTTGAAATAGTGGCATTTGTAAAAGCAAGATGGCATTGACACTTCCTCATCTTTTTCCATGCATAAACAAAGGGACATCACATCAGTTGTATGGGTGCACTTGCCATCTTGCTTTTTTGCCTCCCCTCTGTCCAGAGAATAGTGACCTAATCTTATTTTTATTATTTCCAGCATCTCCAAATCATGCTGCCAAACGTCAGCATCAAAATTGTGCACTTTTAGTAGCATAATTTTTTCCTGATTTTCTCCAATTGAAATAAGAGACAAATGTATTGAAGTATTTTGCCCCTTGATTTAAGACGGAGAACCATTTCTTGTACGTATTACTTATGCAATACTGTATTATGTTTGTTCCTATTTGCATTTCTTGACTCATTTGTGCCTATTTATGACTTTTATTAGCATTTATGACTTGGGAGGCTCAAGGACAGCCGATGGGGTAATCAAGGGCAAAGGCAAGATACAAGTTTATGAAATATTGATGGGTCTTTTTCTGTTTGATTGTAGGCTATACTTGTTTGTATTGTTATTTACACAATGAATCCATAATGCATTTTGTGACTATGACTACTTCTGTTTTCAGTTGGTTCTGATGTTTTTCAGGAGGGGAGTGGGCTAAGATTGAATTGTGATTTCCATGCCTAAGGGATGGGACAGAATAATCTTTATTTACTCCTAATTTAGCACGTAATGACTATATCAGGGTGGTGCTCAAATAGAGATAACATTATGAAATGAAATGTAAGGTAACAAAAGACATTAATATTTGAAGCAGAGTTATTTATTGGTTTAATAGTTACAAAATGAAAAAAATCAATTCAGTTTAGTTGGATCAGAGATGAAAAGAAACAATAATCTAGTAAATTAGTATGCTTTAACTTTTAACATAAAAAATAGTATCTGAGGAAAAATGATATACTTTGCTGAAGATAAGAGAAAGTGCTATTTTTTTTTTAAAAAAATAACCTGATCAGTCTATTTGCAAAAATAAAATGCCTACTACTAAAATGAATTCAGCGGTTTTCAGAAAAAGAGGGAAGATTATAATATAGATTATATAACTAAATAGTAAATAAATAACAAAAAATACTAAGCAAATCAATGAACATTGTCTGTGTGTATGTGTGTATGTGTATTAATAAAAAGAAATTGAATATATATTTCTTGATGTTTCTTTTAATAAGAATATTCTGTTCTGATCCAACATGATAATCTGAGCAAAGGCTTAGAATCATAAACTAAGGATTTAGTCTTTTATTGCAGGAGAAGATTCAGATCAATGTAAGTGCAGAGTAACATAAATTGAGGGCAATAAATGCAAATAATTTATTTTAAAATAAGTACATGAATATATGAGTCAATGCTGATCAATACTTAGATAAAATAATCATAGAAAAGACAATCATAAGCAGGTGAAAAGTGAAGAAGGAAAACTATTTTTACTGCAAGTTCATAATACAGAAGAAGATAAAAATCAAGTCCTAGTCAATAACATATTGCAATATATTCCTAATTTCATCTCTCCATTAGTCTTGAAAACTAGTTAGAGTATCCAAAATTATTCTACATTCATGGAATTTGTTGATGACAATAGGTTTTACCTTTCATCAAAAGAAAACACACTCATCAAATATTTTGGTTTACAATATCCACATTTCTTGTCATTGAATTTTTAGTTATTATTTCTTTATCAATATTTAGTTTATTCCAGGAAAGTTAAAATACCAAAATATTTTTTTTTAAAAGAAACAACACAACAAACAAGGCATTAAAAAGAAAAAGTCAGAAAAAAAGACCAAACTATATACGCATAACATCCCCCCTGGTTGAATGCTGTTAATATAATAGACAATATTAATTCCCACTCTTTACAAAATGGATTAAAAGTATTTTAAATTATTTCCCTAAACATTTTCCTTCAAAACCCTTAAAAAGATCCATTGACAAATTTATGCATCCAGAGTGTTGTCTAGTATTGTATGAAAACACAGCATGGTGCCAAAATACCTGCTCTAGAAGCAAACACAACAGATCATGGATAAGAGAAAGAAAAACTCATGCTCTACAGTAGCCATCTGGGGAGGAGTTGGTTATTTAGTTAATATTGACAGTACCCAGCAAGAGATTTAGGGTTTTTTTAATATAAATTTTTATTTTTATTAAACACACACACACACACACACACACACACAGACACCAAAAGAAAAACAAAAAACAAAAAACCCATCATCACATACAGCATATCGTTTGGTTACAAGTGTTTTTGCATCCATATTCTCGAATAGCATTTACCATCACAGATTTTTCATCTAGTATAACTAAATACCTCACTTTCATTGTACAGTATATGTTCAATTACAATTAGTATTATTGTTTTTTCCCAATAAACCTAATTCCCTTCCATTCTTGATTGTCTATTTGATAACAGTATACCTTTATATAATCACAAATCCCAATATGATTTTTTTTTTACCAACCAATTATATTTGTATGTCACTATTTTCAATTATGCATAATTCCACCAATCAATCATCGGGTATGCTTATGTTCATTATTGTCCTTGTATATCATACATTCAAACAGAAATCTTATTCCTTCATTTTTCAACAAAATATTCTAAATAGTCACTACATATATATATATATACCAATGTTTAATTATTCCCTTATTAAAATTATTTATCAACAACAAGATATCCTTGTAATATATTCTTAGGGTTATACATTATATCACCAATCCTGTATCAAGTATACATAAAATCATTGTTATCCTTATCCATTTTAAAAGAAAAAATTCTAAAGTATTTAATTCATAGATGTATCAGTTTTTCATTGTATCATTGTTAATCTATTTCACAGTATAATTGTGTTATCATTTAACTCCTTCAGTTAAAACATGAGTAAAACATTTTTCATTTCCAAGTTTTTCCCCCCAGCCACTGATAAAATAAGTCCTATATCTTATAAAATTGCTTGTCTTCTTGTTCTCTAATTTCAAATGTCGATTTACTCATTTCAGCACAGTCCATTATTTTTCGAATAACTTCTTCCTGTTTTGGTATTGTTTCATTTTTCCAGTTTTTTGCAAATACGATTCTGACTGCTGTTAACACGTTTACAATCAGATATTTTAAGTCTTTGTTATAGATTTCTGGTATAATTCCCAATAAAAAGACCTCTGGTTTAAAGTCTATGTGTTTGTGTATCATTTTCTCCAACCACGTGTGAATTTTAGTCCAGTATCTTTTAGCTTCAATGCAAGTCCACCACATGTGGTAATATGAGCCTGGTATCTGATGACATTTCCAACATTTTTCTGATTTATTCTTGGACATTCTTGCAATTCTTATTGGGGGTAGATGCCATCTGTAAAACATCTTGTACAAATTTTCTCTATATGCAGTAGACATTGTCATTTTATAGTTTTGAGACCACAGTTTCTGCCATTTCTCTAAATCACTCCCATGCATAAAATTTCACCCCAAGCTATCATAGTTTCTTTAACTTGTTCTTCTTGTAATTTAACCTCCAATAAATATCCATATAGTTTTTTAATTACTTTTTCATCAGTGCCTGTTAAGATTTTATCTAACTCAGTCATTTTATTGTAAAAACCTTTGGATTTTCTATCTTCATTCTATCTAGATTGTATCTGTACATATGAATACCAATTCATTTCTATCCCTTCTTGTTTCAACTCTTGGATAGATTTGAGTTCACCCTCTGCATTCAATATTTCAACATATCTATCTGTTTGCTCCTTTTTATATATATTATTGGATATGAAAATGCTTCAATCGTTGATATCCAGACTGGAATTTTTAAGTAGTGTAATCTTTTAACCTTTTCCCAGTTTAATAACAAAGCCTCCCTTATATAATGTCTTCTAAAATAGCCATGTGCTTTAGTTCCCTTATACCATAAAAAAGCATGCCATCCCAACAGTAAATCATGACCTTCTACATTCAATAGTCTAGAGTTTTTTAGTGTTATCCACTCCTTAATCCACATCAAGTTTGTTGCTTGGTAGTATAACTCCCAATCAGGTAAATCCAATCCAAGAGATTTAGGTTTTGCTAGCATTTAACTAGAGCCCAAATATGCCCAGCCTATATTATTCTTCTGCTATGTCCCCATGATATTATCTTTTTTGTTCCCTAGTCCACATATGAGACACTCTTACATCCTCCTTAACTGTTCTGAAAACACCCCCACCCCCACCAAATTATTCCAACAGTATTGAAGGCGGGTAAAAATCTGTTGTGCTTTTTCAGCCAGTTGGATGGAAATCAGATGGCACTAATAAGGGAAGAAAGCAATAGCTATCAGTAAAAAGGTAAAGGTAAAGGTTCACCTCGCACATAAGTGCTAGTCGTTCCCAACTCTAGGGGGAGGTGCTCATCTCCATTTCAAAACCGAAGAGCCAGCTTTATCCAAAGATGTCTCTGTGACCATGTGCTGGCATGACTAAGTGCACGGAATGCTGTTGGCTTCCAGCAAAAGTGTTCCCTATTTTTCTACTTGCATTTTTACATGCTTTTGAATTGCTAGGTTGGCAGAAGGTAGGACAAGTATTGGGAGTTCACTCCATTATGTGGCACTAGGGATTCGAACTGTCGAACTGCCAACCTTTCTGATTGACCAGCTATGCGTCTTAGCCACTGAAATGTTATACTGGTGTAGTTTTTTTCCCCTTGAATCAACAGTTGCATTGTAATTCAATAATGGGAATAAACAAACATAAAAAGAAACACTGGGGAAAAAGGAAGAAAAAAATAAGAACATTAATGTGAAGGGTTTTTTTCTGATTAGAGAGTGGAGAATGGTATAATTTCAAGTGGAATGTTTTTAGTCAAAAATGTCCTAGCCAATTTTGACTGAAACAAATGGTTTCACTGGATCTGCTAATTTTAACTTTTAACTGATTGCATCCTGTCTATATTTCTGCTTTTCTTTCTTTGTTCACATCTGAAGCATCACAATTTAAAAAAAAGCAATTTATGTACTATAAAATCTAAAATACAAGATAGAATGTGTACAAGTTAAACAGATCTAGCCCAGAAACTAGCAACATTAATTTCATCCTGTCACATTACCACAAGGCCTCTTTTGATGCTCTTTTGCCTAGCAAGAATCAGGCCAAAATCCCAAGTTTGTTCTGAAGAATTTCCTCACTTTGTTTCTGAAAAATAAATATAGTAACCAAGCAACAGTAACCCACCTATGACTGGGAATTCTTATTATTCCAGATTGTACTCAGCATTTTGATTGATGATACAATTATATACCGTACATGAACATTATAGCCCTACTGGGGCTGATAGGGACTTTAGGTTGGACTGCATTGCTAATGAGGACTAACAAAGTACATGACTCATAGTCACCCAATAAGCATTCATAGCTGAGCATGGCTCTTGCTGTCCCTATTCTAGACAACACCTTAGTTACTGTGTCATAGTGACTCTATTTATATAACTGACATACACGCTGGCAACAGAAAAATTCCAGAGAAAAAAAGTAATACTTTTTCAATAAACCTGTTTACTTTAAACTATGCTGCTTTGTACGAGTTCAGGCTTCCTGGGAGATGGCATGTGGTTGAATACAAGCAGTGATTAATACCTCCCTGCAGAAGGAGATGGTACCACTTACCCTAAATGAGGTGGTCGTATGCCCCCTTATCATTCTTGGATAGTTCAATATACCCTTGCCTGAGAGTCCCACTCAGCCCCAAACGGGTTACTTTCGTCCATTCTCCAATCTTCCTTTCTTTTAGGAAGATTGTAGAGAGGGTGGTTGGCATATAGCTACAAAGGGTCCTGGAAGAAGTGGATTATCTGAACCCTTTTCAGTTTGCGTTCAGGTTGGGACACAGCATTGAAATGGCATGAGTTGCATCTGTCAATAACTTTTGGAGGGCTCAGGATAGATGCAGTGCAATCCTTCTGGCCCTCTTGGATCTTTTAGTAGCTTTCTATATCATTGACCATGGTATTCTTCTGGACCGACTTCAGGGGTTGGGAGTGGGAGGCACTGTGTTATAGTGGTTCTCAACCTCCATGAATGGTTCCAGTCAGTATTGGTAGGAGAGGGGAGGTTGAGTTCTAGGCCTCTGCAATGTGGGTGCTTCAGAGATCAAGCCTTTTGCCACTCCTTTTTAACATCTACTTGAAATCATTGGGAATGCCATCCACTGATATGGGGTTCAGTATCATCAGTATTCTGATGATACTCAATTACACACCTCCACCCCTAGCTGGATACATGATATAGTGATGGAGCTGGCCAAGAGCATAGAGACTATTAGGGTCTGACTGGGGAGGAACTAGCTTCAACTCAACCCTGGTAAGTTGGAGTTGCTTTAGGATTATTCATTTTTGAGTCTGGTTGGGGTGGAATTTCTTTGGACTGAGCTGATATGAAACTTGGGGACCTTTCTGAACTCACAAGGCCTACTTGAGGAGGAGGTGACCGCCATGGCTAAAGAGGTCTTTGTACAGGTTTGTCTGGTGTGCAAATTGTGTTCTTTCTGAGACCAGGTTGCTTTGCTTACATTCACCCATGCCTTGGTCATCTCCTGTCTGGATTATTGCAATGAACTCTACATGGGGCTGCCTTTGAAGTCCACAGTTCAGAATGTAGCAGTGTGCAAATAAAGGGGCCCCCTATATTTGTCCATGGTAACTCCTCTGATGTATGAGCTGCACTGGCTTTCAGTTTCTTCCTGCAATTAAGGTCCTGGTCATCTATCAGGTACAAGCAACCAGAGCCACTCATGAATAACAAAAGCCAGAAACTTGATTGTTTACCACTTATGTTTCAAGAATTTCACCAGACTAGTGGCCTTCCCCTGAGAATGACCAATTAAGCCTTGTGGAGGAGGTCAAGCTTACGTTGCTTATGGCTGTGCAAGGATCCCAAGTCAATTTCTTAGCTAAGTTTTAGATAGCTGTTATCTAATTCAAGCTAATTCTTGCTAATAGAATTAAAGTGATATAAGGGGTCAAAGTTCTGGGAACTTTGGGAGAGAATGATCATGTCATATTAGAATTGAAGACACAAATAAGAGAACAAAATCAAACTAGTTATTAGAACATAAGAGAGCTGATTTCAACAAATATAGACTTTGGGCAAAATTCCTTGGATAAAATCTTAAAAACAACTCAATTCAAGAATCTTGGAACAGCCTAAAAATGAGATTGTAAAAGCCCATTCTAGCACAATAAAACTGAAAAAGAAAAATGAGGGATTCCATAAGAAACCAACATGATTACATAAACTGAAAGATAAAAAGGACAAGAAATTTCAGGCAGCAGGGAAAAAGCAGAACTACTTAATCCATTTTTGCACCTGTCCTTTCATGAACGATAAAAAATAGTCCAGCCTACCAAAACAGTATCTTAATTGACAGACTAGGAATACAAGTCAAAATAGGCAAAAAAATAAGACAACATCTATCCAGTTTAGACAAGTTCAAATCACCAGGAACAGATGGATTATAGCAGAGTGATCTTAGAAGCATTGAACCATATTTTTGAAAGATATTGGAGCCCTGAGGTACTACCGAGGACTGGAAAAGAGCTGATGTTGTTCCCATATTCAAAAGAGGAAAAAAAATGTATCTAGGAAATTACAGACCAAGCAGCTTGACATCAATATTTGGGAAGATCCTAGAAAAGATAATGAAGTAATGGATCTGTGAACACCTAGAAACAAGCAAAGTTATTACTAGAAGCGAACATGGTTTGTCAAAAACAGATCATGACAAATAGGTTTTATTTCATCGTTTGACAAAACGACTAAATTAGTGGACCAACAAAACACTATAGACATAGTACACTTGGATTTCAGCAAGACTTTTGACAAAATAGATCACAGCCTACTTTTTGGTAAGATAGAAAAATATGGGATAGATCGCATCACCATCAGATAGATTCATAACTGGCTGACCAACCCCACTAAATATGTAGTCATCAATGGAAAGGGAAGAAGCCTGCAGTGGGGTACTCCAAGATTCTATCTTGAGCCTCAGTATTCTTCAACACCTTCATAAATGATTTAGATGAAGGAATAGAAGGGGAACTCATCAAATATTGCAAAATTTCCATTCCCACTCCACTCCAGGGGAAGGATACTGCAAAATTCCCTCCCCACTGCACTGAACTGCTTTCCAGCTCCATTTACCTTTGCAGGGTAACAAAAGAAGACTCAGCCGATCAGCTAGGACTCAGGAGGCAGCGAATAGATCAGGGCCAGGGGCAGCCAGAGGTGATATTTGCTGGTTCTCTGAACTATTCAAATAATCGCCAGAACTGGTCAGAACTGGCTGAATACCACCTATGATTAGAGGCTAGAGGCTAAAACATATGATGAACAGTTGCAGGAATTGAGTATGTCCAGGCTAATGAAGAGAAAGACTAGAGGTGACATGATAGCAGTCTTCCAATATTTGAGAGGTCCTACCAGGTCAGATAGGATAGACAAGCTTAGTACTAGGAAGCTTGTCCTAGTAGGCAAGCTCCCATCCTAGTAGGCAAGCTTCCCTCCTAGTAGACAAGTTCCTATCAGATGATCTAAATATTGTCATCCAATGGGAATTAAAAAGTGTGCCTCTTCCATGGCAGCCTCTACCTTATGAAACACTCTGCCCCCTGAAATTCAGCAGTCTTCCACCCTTTTAGTTTTCTGTAAGGCTTTAAAGACCTTTAAATCCCCCCCCCCCCAAACATTAGGAGAAAATTAGATAATTGGAACAGATTGGCACTGGATTTTTGTTGTTTTTAATGTTTTAATAGGTCAGCCTTTATAGCTTTAATATGATTTTATATCTTTTCATTTTTGATTGGGAGCTTCCCAAATTTGGTTGAAAGATTATATAGTTGCCGATATAAATGTTTTCAATAAATAAATACCTATTTAATCACCTATTAAATTCCAGGAATATGATGAGGTCAATAGTTCTAACTTATTAATTCGAGATTGAGGAAATAAAAATATGTCAATATTGCAATCCAAAGACGTGCCAAAGGGCATCCAGCAGGCCAAAGTAGAATATCATTTCCTAGCCTAGTTTTATTGCTCTTCTTATTTGAGAGTTAGATACCCTGTAACACTATGGTATAATTGTTCTTTCTTGCTCTTACCTCTTCCTTCCAAGAGTCCAAAGGCTTTTTGTTTCTTCTGAATGTGGAGTCTGCTGAGCACTATTCTAAGACTATTGGCTTGGGTATCCCCATAAACTTCAGAGATTGACTGATGACGAAGACCATTTTACTCTTATTTATCATCTTTGATTTGACTAAAACAGGTAAGTACTAACAAGAACTTGAAAAATCTGTTTTATCGTTGTTTTTTATTGAGTCTCAGTCATATCTAACTTTCTGCTTATTCCAAAACACATGGTATATATACTTCTATCTCTTGGAAAAGTTACACTGGAGTTAACCAACGCGTCATGGTTCATTTTGGTGCAATTGCAAAATATCTGAGATAAAAGAACTATAGGTTTTGGAATATTCTTGGGAGGGATGGGAACTGGGGAAAGAACTTCCTCTGGGTATAAAGATACAACTTTATTAAATGTCTCATCCCAGGACTAAGCAGTGGAACTACTGAGTTTGAGTTTTTGACCGTGGGTATAAGTGACGGATCATGTGAATTTGCTGGATCTGCCAAAATCAGAATGTATCATTGATTCTAGAACTGCTGGAATCTCCAGTGATATGACTGCTACTACTTCTCCCCAGCTGAAAACTCCTCTCTTAGCAGGGGCATAATTCTAGTCTCTCTACCCCTTCTGAATCCAGCTTGTATTTTGGGAGTTCTTGTTTCATTGTGTTGCTGAAATCTGGAAAGCAAACTCATTTTTAAAAGAACTTTTGATCACTTTTATGTTCTCCATATCTGTTTACAAAAACAAAAAGCACTTTAATTGTATAATACTTTGTTCTATAAAGTTTCACTGCATTTTTTCATAGTAAAAAGAAAATGTAAATCTAGAACACTACCACAGAAAGGGGATGAAAAAGGAATAATTTCTGGAATTTTCATGCATAGCTTTGCAGTAGTGTCATAATTGACATGAAATTTTATTTGCAAAATTCCATATGCTACACAAAATATTATATCAACAAATTCAGAGCAATTCAGAAACCTCAATTTTGAATTGAAAATTGAGAACAGAAAACTTATTTTGATAAGGCTGCTATGTTCATAAAATACACAGGAGTTTTTATTTAAAAAAGGAAGTCAAAAGGTTCCACTACATATTTTAAAATGTTTACATAAATTCAGTGTAATATTATTGTCAGTTGTACAATAGTCCTTAAGATATAATTTGTCATTTAATGGCCAATCAGAGTTATGCCAGACTCCTCAACTAATAATCTGGTTTCGAAGTTATGGCTGCTACAGCATCCCTGCAGATTATTCACCTTTACAAGATGTAAAGGTGATATTCCACTGTCTCCCAGCTCTCTCTCTCCCATCCTGCCCTCAGAAGTTGCTTTATTTCCGATCCCCACTCCCTTCCTGCCTTCAGATATTGCTCTGTCTCCCACCTCTCTCCCTCCAGGGGTGGGTTCCTATGCAAACCGGTACTGGTTTGTTCACTCATGTGCTGCCCCTATGTTGCTTGTCCATGTGCAATTTGCTGTAAATAATAATCTAGCGCATGCATGAAGACCATTAAAAACTAATAAACAAGATTCCAGCAATGCCAATGGAGACTGAGAAACTGGTTCGGAGGCATGGCCATCCTGGGTGGCTGCCAGTTCTGTAACCCAGGCCAGATTATTACTATTGGTTTAGCCAAACCAGGCTGAAATGGGAGCAACCCACCTCTGTGTCCCTCCCATCATGCCCTTCTGACCCTGAAGACTTTGGTCTACTCCCCACACACTCATCATGATGACACACCTACCATTTGAAAATCTCCAAATTTCATGTTGGAGGGGGAGGTTATGCCATGCATCCCTGAATTATGGCTGCTCCTAAAGTGACCATCATATTCAGTGCATCTCTATTCTGTTAAGGAAGCAAAATGGAGTGGAAGTGGCTGCCATTTTGGCTCACCTACATTGGTGGATCACAGTGGTGATTGCTTTGGTGAGGCTGTTGTGTGGCCCAGGAAAAAACTGCTCTGTTTTGCTAGTCTTAATACCATACTGTACAGTGTTGAAGAAGCTTTCTATAAGCAGACCAAAATGGCAGCTGCTTCTGGAAGACTACCTTAACATGATCTGCAGAGTAATGCAGAAATCTTCAAAAGAAGGCAGAAAGCTGCAGACAAGTTGCCGCACTAATGGTGGTGATCACTTCCAGGAGGCAGCCATATAGCCCAAAGAGGTGTGGCTTGCCCTCCTTCCTCAATATGGGGTACCGAGATCTTGCCCAGGTTCGCCTGGTGCACCAGTTGCGTCCCTACCTGAACCGGGAGGCTCTCACAACAGTCACTCGTGCCCTTGTGACCTCCAGACTGGAGTACTGCAATGTGCTCTACATGGGGCTGCTCTTGAAGAGTATTCGGCGACTTCAGCTTGTCCAGAATGCAGCCGCGCGAGTGATCGTGGGTGCGCCTCGATTCACCCATGTAACACCTATCCTCCGCGAGCTGCACTGGCTGCCTGTTGATCTCCGGATTCGCTTCAAGGTGCTAGTTGTCACCTACAAAGCCCTTCATGGTATTGGATCTGGGTACTTGAGAGACTGCCTACTGCCAATTACCTCCACTAGACCAATAAGATCCCACAGACTAGGCCTCCTCCGAATTCCATCAGCCGCCCAGTGTCGACTGGCGACTACCCGGAGGAGGGCCTTCTCTGTGGCTGCTCCGACCCTGTGGAACGAACTCCCCGTGGAGATTCGTACCCCCACCACCCTCCAGGCCTTCTGCATAGCCCTTAAAACCTGGCTGTTCTGACAGGCCTGGGGCTAAAGACTTACAACCCCACTCCGAATTGTATGATTGTTGTGTTTTTTAGCTGTGTATAGTCTTTATGTTTTGTAATTTTGTTTGTTTGTTCCCTTCTCTTGAATTGTGAGCCGCCCTGAGTCCCCTCAGGGAAAAGGGCGGCATACAAATAAAGTAAATTCAAATTCAAATTCAAAAAGTGATGAGGAAGGAATGGAGCCTGGTGAAATGTAAATCAGCCCATGGCCTGCAGGGACCTGATGGGGAGGGTTAGGGTTAGCCTTCAGACACCCAAAGGACTGGATCAGAGGTGGGCTGCCAATTTCTTTACTACTGGTTCAGGCGTGCTCATGCGCTCACATGATGCTTCAGCGTATGCACAGAAGTGTCCGAGTGGGTGGGCGGAGCCTCCCACTGCCACTAATACTGGTTCAGCCGATCCGGGCCAAACTGACAGCAACCCACCTCTGGACAGGAAGTGATACATGGGGTGTCTTGTGGAGGGGGAAAGCCTTGGGAGGCCTCAAGCAGGTAGCTCTGGGCTTGTGTTAAGATTTCAAAGGCCTCCCTGCCCTTGAGGCACCCTGTGATCTGCTTAATAATCCATGCATTTGTTTAACAACTTTATCAGGGAGAGCTTGGGGTAGGGTGGGGGTTATTAATTGAGACTGCCTCGTTTAACAACTGTCACCACCTGAAATTTTAATGGGCAAGCTCCATTACAATCCTATTTCAAGGATTACCTGTATATATTATTGACAGTCTTACAGTAACTAGAAATTAGGAGTAATACTTCATAAATAGTAAATATTATTAAAAGGCATACACTGTTATAACTGCAGCTCAGTATCAGGCACGCAGTAACTAAAGTGATATAGGATTTAAATTGGAAAGATACAGAGTGGGGGGAAAGATGGGGAGGTTAGTTATGCAGTTTAAGGTTACATGTGCAATAGACTAAAAGTAACTTATCAATTAACAACTGTGAAGTGTAAAATTCCATTGTGCTTGTTGAGTTTTTATTTTGCCTTCTGAATGCATCAAGCTTTCATTCAATTACTGTTAAAGCTTCTTCCCCCCTGCAAAAAAAAAAATCTGTAGTAGGAGTGTGTTCCAGGAGATTGAGATACTAGAGGTATCTATCCATATATATTATATTACAACTGTGAGTTTAGATGGAATTCCTTGACTCCTAGCTGCTGGTATAAACTGACCTTAAAACTTAATTTTTGTAGTGTAATCACGAGGAGCCACTATCCAGAATACATACGGGCAATCACACAATCTTGCCTTTCTTTGACAATTTCACCAGACAGCATCCAATAGCTGACTGTGAATCTCCCCTGTAATTATGATCCCTCCTCCCTCAGGGGCATGCACTCACTGGAAGTTCAATTTTTCTGAGTATTGAAATTAATATTGTCAGTGCCTAACCATAGGACCAATTTGGTTTGGTTGATTTGGTTTGGTTTATTGGATTTATATGCCAATTTGCACTACCTGCTAGCATAGCCTGGTGAAGTACCCCCCTAGTAGCTATATTCAGATGAATGTTAGAGTTGAAAAAAGCCATACCTTTATGTAGTTTAGCATGGCTTTTGCAGCTATGTAAGATCATAAATACAGAGAGACGTAAGTTATAATGCCCATGTTTGAGACTGATAAGAGATCTTCCTTTTCCTTTTCTCTTCAACATGCAAGGAATAAAGATTAATCCTCATAGTTCAATTACAGTCATGAATATTTTTTGTATTATTCAAGGACCCCTTCTAAACAGCACATGAATCATTTCCCAACGTTTATTTTCCTAATGATTACCATGTCAAGTTCTGGGGTTTGTTAGGATGTCCGCCTTTAAGGCTTTAATTCTAATGTTAGAATTTAACGTTATCTAATAAATCCCTCTGTAGGTTTGCCTCATAGCAATGTGTTTGACACAGCCATGTTATCCTCCAGATGGAAAGGATTTGTTATGTCTACCCTAATATCAGTCAACAATTGGTTTGATTGTCTAGTACTGCTACATTATACTCAGTTTCAGTGAATGACTGTTTCACAGTAGACTGTTTCTTGATGGCTCAATTATGGTTCCTTCCCCAAATCTGACTGACTTGTTCACCCAATCTGCATCGGAAAAGGATGCATGTAGCTATAGCTTCATTGCCACTGTTTTTTTTTATTTCACTACAGTCCAGTTGCCTTTTGATAATATAACAACCTTTTGGCATAGAATTCTCACTGTGACATTCTTCCCCAAAATGATCTTAAATAAGCACTAGGGCTTATTTTTGGGAAAACATGATTTTAGGGTGATCTGCCTGTCTGGGTACCCCACCCATTCTGCACAAGAGATGGCAAACATGTGGGGACTGACAGTATCTGGCAGTAGCTGCAATCCACTGGTCCCTTGGTCAGTGCATTATGGGACTGCACAGCGCATGTAGCACAGGTGAGTTGATTTATGCTCTAAGTAGCAGACAGAAGTGCAGGGGGGAGGCAAGTGATCTGGGCATACTGTGTAGACTATGGGAAAGCCAAGAGTTTTTCCCTTGGAGTGGCTGGATGGCTGCAGTAGACTTGCCTTTGCATGGCAGCTACAGCAGCAGATGGAGGCAGAGGTGTGGGGTGGAAGGCAAGCGATCTGCAGGCAAGCCAAGAGATGCACAAATGAGCCTCCCATGGCTGCTGGCCGCTCTGGCCCATTGATTCTTGGCTTTCTTGCAGCCCACACAGCGTGATCAGATCACATGCTTCCACGCACCTCTGCCTCCAATGGTGCTTGGACAGGAATCAACTTCCTTGCACTAAGTGGCCTATGGGTGCTGCCAAACAGATCGGCCCATGCATGCTCACTGCCTGCTGTACTGGCCATGCCCACCACCTTCACTAGGGGTTATTTTTTGGCTAGGTCTTATATTAGATACACACATAAAAATCAGACTAGGGCTTATTTTCAGGCTAGGGCTTATTTTGGGGAAAACACAGTATTAGAATGCTATGGGAGAAAGCTTCCCCATGACCTTTGTTCTGGTGATTGCCAGTGTATTCTGATTCTTTGCATGGTCCCATTTTTTGTAGTCTACTGGCATAGAGATATTTGCTTCTTTGGCTTTCTCTATTCTAGAGTGGCTTGCAATTTAGGGTTTTTTGGTCCTCTGATTGAATAAAAAAATTCTGTCTTCATGCTTCTATACCAGGATTTGACTGTAGTGTTTAATTGACTTCTGGATGATCTAATTGCCATCATACTTTTGTTTATAATACACCACCCAGTATTTATGAAAATCAAGGCATGGACTGTTCTTCCATATGTTGCTGTGGTATAGTGGATGAGACACACTTATTGACCAGTATTGAAAATTTCTGGGATAATGTGGATAACTATTTTCATCTAGGTGCTCTGGTTCATATACGCTCTTGGCAAGTCTGTGCTTTCTCAATTGTAAACCCTTGCTGCATCTATTGCTCTTTACTCAGTTGCCATATGGAAAGGTTGACTTTCATGTCCTACATTCCTTTATATGGTCCAGTGCAAAGTGGGACCTAAAACAGAACTTTGGGGTCCTCCACTGCTCACTTCCCTCTGAGTCGCTATTGTTCCATTAAGAACTACATGTTGAGTGTAGTTTGCCAGCCAGTTGAAAATACATCTGGGGTGATACTCTCCAAGAACCTCGGTGGCTGGAGTGTTAGAGTGAGGTTAGTAGAGGTTAGAGGGCAGTACTGCAGGCTACTTCTGCTGCTTGCCAACTGCCAGCAATTTGGTAGTTCAAATCTCACCAGGCTCGAGGTTGACTCAGCCTTCCATCCTTCTGAGATGGGTAAAATGAGGATCCAAATTGTTTTGGGACAATATGCTGACCTTCCCTCTATTTTTTTTTCAATCATAGAATTTTTTTATTTTATTTTCCATTTTCATAGCATATAATCACATGTATACTATTACATAGTCATGTTGTATTATTAAGTAATTACATCAATTCATCTTACCATCAACTACCAAAGGAAAAAAAAAAACAGTTATTGACTCTTCTGCTCCCCATACACCATATTTATACCTTATCCGACACTTTCTTCCCCCTCTCTCCTCCCCCTTTCTACATCCTTTCTTCCCTCCATCATTTTCTACTCTACTTCCCTTTCCTTTCTCCTTCTCCTCTCTCCCCTTATCACTCCTCCTTATACACCTCATCTTCCCCCCTCACCCTCTCTCCTGTCCCTCTCTTCCTATCTTTTTCTCTCCTCTACTTCCCACTCTTCCTCTAATTCACTTGGTGTATTTCAGCTTCTGAGCAAACGCCCTTTTGTGTTGATTGTATTTATAATTCCATTTCAATATACATAAAAAAGAAAAAATAGCAGTATACATGTACAATCATAATACCTTAAAATCCAACACCCCTCCTCCAACTTAGTAAACTCCGCTCCCTCCCAACCCTCCCAGCCTCCCCCCCCTGACTTCCCAGAACCAATACCAGGTATAAGTCTTTAACAAAAACAGTTCAAAATATACTTAAAGAAAAATTAGAAAATTAATAATGTCTTTGAATTGAGCTTAGCTCCTCCTTGCTAGGCTAACTATAAACAATTTGTATCATTTCTAATCTTAATCATAAGCTATCTGAAATTTCCTAGACCCATATTTATTTTGAATATAGTCAATCCATTTTTTCCAGTCTCGTTTATATCTCTCGTTTGAATAGTCCTTAAGATATGCAGATATTTTAGCCATCTCTGCAAAGTTTGTGACTTTCAATGTCCATTCTTGGATAGTAGGCAAATCTTCCTTCTTCCAGTATTGGGCCACCAACAATCTAGCTGCAGTTATCAAGTGCAAAATCAAGTTAATCTCTACTGCTGTACAGTCAGTAATTATACCTAACAAAAATAGCTGGGGGTAAACTTTATCCTTTTTTTGAGAACATTTTACATAATCCACCATATTTTTATCCAGAAGGCCTTAACCTTTTTGCAAGTCCACCATATATGAAAATATGTAGCGTCCATACCATCACATCTCCAGCATTTAGGTTGTAAATTCAAATACATAGAAGCCATTTTTTGGGGATCTAGATGCCATCTGTAAAACATCTTATAAAAATTTTCTCTCAGGTTTTGGGCCTGTGTAAATTTTACATTTCTCACCCATATCTTCTCCCATGTATCCAACATTATTGGTTCTTCAACATTTTGAGCCCATTTAATCATACAGTCTTTAACTAGCTCTGTTTCAGAGTCAATTTCTATTATTACATTATATAATCTTTTTATATGCATTGAACTTTGGTCTCTAATTTGTTTAAGTAAATTATCCTCGACTTGCATAAAGCCAGTTTTTTTTATCTATTTTCCATCTAGCCTGTAACTGCCCGTACTGAAACCATGTTTGAATTACCTTTTCCTTTTTTAATACATCCAAAGATTTCAGTTGTGGTACACTTCTTTATACAGTAAGAAGCTGCCTATAAGTAATTATATCCTGTTTTTGTACTATGTTCATATTTTCTATTGCATGTGTAGGGATAGCCCACATAGGTAACTTATCATTTAGTTTATACTGATATTTTTTCCAAACCCGCAGTAAGGCATTCCTTAAAATATGACTTTTAAAATTCTTATCCACCTTTTTGTTATATAGCAAATAAGCATGCCGACCATATACCAAATCATACCCTTCAATATTGAGTATTCTATCCTCTGTTAAGTTGATCCAATCACTAATTATAGATAAAACTACTGCATCATAATATAGTTTTAAATTGGGTAATTTCAAACCTCCTCTTTCACGCACATCCTGCATTATTTTAAGTTTTACTCTCGGCTTCTTACCTATCCATAGAAATTTATTAATACCCTTCTGCCATTCTAACAAATTTGCATCATTTTTAAGTATTGATAGCGTTTGAAAAATATTCATTTTCACTGCTGCTATTCTTCCCAACAGAGATAACTGTAATTTCTCCCATTTTTTCATTTCTGTCTGTATGCTATACCACAGTGGTTCATAATTGTGCTTATATAACTTCCCGTTTGAGGTTGAAATATAAACTCCTAAGTATTTGACCTTTTTACTATTTCACATCCTGTCGTTCCTTGTAGTTCTTCCCTTCGTTTAGTATTCATATTTATAGCTAATATCTTTGTTTTCCCTAAGTTTATTTTAAATCCTGACACTTGACCATATTGATTAATCATATTCATTAAGACCTTACCAGATTCCTGTGGTTGTGTTAATGTTATAACCAAGTCATCCGCAAAGGCCCGTACTCTGTATGCCTAATCCTGATTCCCTGTAGGTCCCCTGAGCCCTGTATTTTATTCAACAATAATTCTAAAGTTATAATAAACAATAGTGGGGACAAGGGATACCCCTGCCTTGTACCTCTCTCGATTTTAAATGAATCTGTTAAGCTTCCATTAACTATGATTTGGGCTGTTTGTTCCTGATATATTGCTTTGATTGATTGTAAAAAGTGGTCTCCTATTTGCATTTTTTGCAATGTTTTCAGCAGGAATTGCCAATTCACTCGATCAAAGGCTTTTTCAGCATCTAAAAATATAAGCGCCGCAGGGATTTGATTGTTCTTCCCCAGGTATTCTAATGTGTTAAGGATTAATCTTATGTTAGTTCTCATATGTCTCCCTTGAATAAGACCTGTTTGATCATTATGAATCAATTGTTGAATAACCAACATTAACATATTCGCTAGTATTTTAGTAAAGATTTTATAATCTTATTAAGTAACAATATGGGTCTATAATTTTTGGGATGAGTAGGGTCTTGATCTTCTTTGGGGATCAGAGATATAAAGGCTGTCTTCCAAGATGGGGGTACCTTCCCTTCCACTTGGATCTTATTAAATAATTCCTTAAGTGGTTCTACCATTTCTAACTGCAAATTTTTGTAATAAACTGCTGTCAAGCCATCTGTACCCGGTGCTTTCCCTGCTTTTAGCTGTTTGATTGCCTGTAGGATTTCCACCGAGGTTATTGGTTGATTCAGTCTTTCCCTCTGCTCGTCTTTAACTATGGATATTTTTTCTTTATCCAAGTATCTATCTATATCTAAGCTTTGAATTTTATCATTCGTATACAATCCTATAAAAAATTCATGAAAAACCTTTTGAATCTCTTCCTGTTGATACACTTTCATTCCTTTAAAATGTAATTTCGATATGTTACGAGACTTCTGTTTTTTCCTAATCAGATATGCTAACCATCTACCGGATTTATCTGCATTACAGAAAGTGTTGTGTTTTGCGTATAGCAAATTGTAGTCACCTGATCTGACATTAACATGTTAAATTGCTCTTTTAATAATGTGATTGTTTCTTTAATCTTTTTATCTCCTGGGTTTAAGATTAGCTCCTGCTCTCTCTTCCTAATTTCATTCTCAAGTTCAATTCTCCTTTCCCCCTGTTTGCGTCTATGTAGTCTATTCATATTTATCAGAACTCCTCTCATGTATGCTTTACTTGCATCCCATATCATTTTCAAAGTTATAATAAACAATAGTGGGGACAAAGGACAGCCCTGTCTTGTACCTTTTTCGATTTGAAAGGAGTCTGTTAAACTTCCATTGACTATGATTTGGGCTGTTTGCTGTTGATATATTGCATTAATTGACCATAAAAAGCTATCTCCTATCTGCATTTTTTGCAATATCTTCAACAGGAATTGCCAATTAACTCGATCAAAGGCCTTCTCAGCGTCCAAAAATATGAACGCGGCAGGAATTTGATTGTTCTTTCCCAAATATTCTAAAGCATTAATGATTAATCTAACATTGTTCTTCATCTGTCTCCCCTGTATAAAACCTGTTTGGTCGGTATGTATCAATTGTTGAATAACCATCATTAACCTATTTGCTGGTATTTTGGTAAAAATTTTATAATCTACATTAAGTAGTGAAATAGGTCTATAATTTTTTGGCTGAGTACTATCTTGATCTTCTTTGGGTATCAACGATATAAATGCTGTCTTCCATGATGGGGGCACTTTACCTTCTGATTGAATTTTATTAAATAATTCTCTAAGAGGTTCTACCATTTCTAACTGTAAATTTTTATAATAAACCGCTGTTAGGCCATCTGTACCTGGTGCTTTCCCTAACTTTAGTTGTTTGATTACCTGCAGGATTTCCCCAGAGGTTATTGGTTGGTTCAACTTTTGCCTGTACTCTTCTCTAACTAGGGGAATTTTCTCTTTATCTAAGTATTTATCTATGTCTAAACCCCTAATTTTGTCCCCTTTGTACAGTTCTATAAAAAATTCCCGAAATGCCTTTTGGATCTCCTCCTGTTGAAACACCTCCTTCCCTCTATAACACAATTTGGATACATTTCGAGTTTTTCTTTTTTTCCTAATCTGATAAGCCAACCACCTGCCAGGTTTGTTTGCGTTACAAAAAGTATTGTGTTTTGCATATAATAAGCTAGTGGCTACCTGGTCAGAGATCAGCATATCAAATTGGGATTTTAATATAGAGATTGCTTCCTTAGCCTTTATATCGCCTGGATTCTGTGTTAATTCCAACTCTTTCCCTTTAATTTCCTCTTCCATTTCTTTTCGTTTTTGCCCTTGTTTATGTCTATGTATTTTGTTTATATTCATCAGTACTCCTCTCATATACGCTTTGCTTGCATCCCATACAAATTCCATAGATGTACCCTTATTCATGTTGAGAACAAAGTATTCAGATAACAATCTTTTACAATCGTTAATGTACTTTTCATATCTAAATAAATTTTCATTCAACCTCCAAGACCTTCTTGCCTGCACTACCCTTCCCAATTCCATCCAAACTGGATTGTGGTCCGAAAGAACTCTCGTCGCTATCTTTGTCTTCTTCACCCTAGAAAGTAAATCATTAGTAATTAGTATAAAATCAATCCTTGAAAGAGATTGAGGTCTATCAGAAAAAAAGGTGAAGTCATATTCCTCTGCATTCCTTTCTCGCCAAACATCTCGCAATTCGAAATCGTCCATCATGTCAAAAAAAGATTTGGGTAACTTAGCTCGGATTTTAGTATTTGGGCGAGATGTCTTCTTATCTCTTATAGTGTCAATCACGCCATTCCAGTCACCCTATAGTATACAAGACTTAAAGTCCCACTGTACTAATTTAGCATGAAGAGTTCTATAAAATCCGTCTTGCTGTTGATTAGGAGCATATATTCCCAAAAGTAGTGTCTTTTTCCCTTCTAAGATTAAGTCTAGTGCAATATATCTTCCAAAGGGATCTGCTTCAATTAGTTCAGCTTTAATGTCTTTTCTTAAGTATACAACTATGCCATTTTTCTTTTCCATAGCAGAGGTCACAAAATGTTGACCAAGTTTGGGGTTAAACAAATATTTTTGATCAGTTGATTTGATATGAGTTTCTTGCAGACAAATTATATCATTCTTGAACTGTTTAAGATAATGAAATATTTTCTTTCTCTTCTGTGGAGAGTTCAGTCCGTTAACATTCCATGTCAAAATCTTAGTTGTCATTTTTGGTTGTCTGAAGCTTTTTTAGAGCCTCCTGCATGGCCTGTCTAATCTTTGGCCTGGCTCCTCCCACGGCTTCTGAGCTTGTTGCTGTGACTCCTTGATCAATGGCCAGTGATTGTTGAAATTGTTGCGTTGTAGCCTGTTTTTCCTTTTGTCTGGTAGTCTGTTCTCTGGCCCCTTGCCCTTCCGGGAGGAGGTGATGGTATGTTTTGTCTGGTAGTTGTGTAGTTTGCTGTTTATCTTGTCCTTCTCGTGGTCTTTCTCCATATCCAGATGATTCAGGGTGTCCCACCTTCAAGATGTTGTGATAGAAATCTCGAGCTTTCCATGCAGAGTTGAGACGATATCTTTGCTTGTCAAATGTAATTATAATACCAAATGGGACATCCCATCTATACTGTATCTGACACTTTCTGAGCTCTTCCACTAGAAAAGCATAATCCCTCCTGGCTCTTAGCATTTGAGGTGGTATTTCTTTGAAGACAATCAAATCCTGTCCGCCAATTTGAAGCCTGGTATTATAGGACTCTTGTAATATCATGTTTCTGAACTCTCTTGTAACAAAGTATATTACCACATCTCGGGGGAGTTGCTTCTGTTTTGCCGCCCAAGAATTAACGCGATAAATTTTATCGATCTGCCAATCAAAATTGGATCCCGGTCTTCCCACCAGGCAGTCAAAAGCCTCTGAAAACATCTGCTTTAAGTTCTCCTGTTTATCTTCGTGCAGCCCCCTGACTCTTAATGCAAGCTCCATCTGTTTGTACTGTATCATAATAATTTGTTTTTCAGCATTTTCAACCTTTTGTTCCACCACTTCAGTTTTAGATGTCAAATTAGTATTGGCTTCATTAAGAACCTCTAAGTTATCTTCCATTCCAGAAACATGTTCTGTCAATACATTTACAAGTCCCATCATATCATCATTCATTTTGGCAATCCTAGTATCAAACTTATCATATAAGACTTTCATCTCATTCCTTATTTCATCTCTGAATTCTCTGAAAGTTTCCAAAAAGAATTCTTTCGTTAGTACATCTCCACTAGGGGGCATAGAGGGTGGGGGCTGCAACTTTGTGCCAGGTATGGGGGATGTAGCCCTAGGAGGTAATTTCGCAGGATTTAATTTTGATGCCATTATATCTTTGCTTCAAGCAATTAATCAAATTTTGCTGGCCCGCTATGCAGCTTACACACAAAAAGAAAAATTCATCCCTTTTTGCAGAGAGTTTACGGAAGGTTTCAAAAGGCTGGCATTACACCAAAACAGTTCGGCAAAAAAACCCTCTGTTTGGAATGTCTCTATATTAGCAAAGAGTCTTTGAAAACTTTTAGAGGTTGATAAGAAAGAATCTTCAGAGAAGTAGAGCTGATTAATTAGTGGAAGGCTATTCCTTTGATTCTTTGCCAAGGAAATAGGAATGTATCATTATTGCAAATGCAAAAGCTACAGAATCGCCATCTTGGGAGCAGTTGCACAAAGGAAGCTTTATAAAACTGAAGCTAGGATTTTTTCTAGAAAGAGCAAATAAAGTTCTCAGGTACGGGCTCTGCTTGTGTTACTTTCAAATAAATGTCTCAAAAATTGTCCTAAGAGGGGTTTCTTTGCCTTGTGCTGTTGAAACAGCCGAGATTTCTGGCCGGAGATATGACTCAGCTTTGGTTGTCTCCCCACTTCTGTTCGCAGCAAAAAAAAAGCTGCAAACTTCAAAGAAAGCTCTTACCAGCTGGGTCTCTCTCTTCAACCTTCTTGCCTGAAGAATGAGATATCTGCTAGGTGTTTAAGCAGATAACGAACCAGAAATCTGGGGGCAGCTCAATTAAGCCGCCGCCAACGGCAAAGTCCCGCCACGGAAGTCCCCATACCATTTCCATAGATGTACCCTTGTTCATATTAAAAACAAAATATTCTTTTAGCAACTTTTTACATTCATTAATGTTTTTCTCATATCTAAATAAGTTTTCATTCAGTCTCCAAGACCTTCTTACTTGCATCCCCACCCCCAACTCCATCCAGACTGGATTATCATCTGATAAGGCTCTGGAACATATCTTCGTCTTCTTTACCCTAGAAAGCAAATCATTGGTTGTTAGTATAAAATCGATCCTAGAAAAGGATTGATGTCTATCAGAGAAAAAGGTAAAGTCATATTCTTCTGCATTCCTTTCTCGCCAGATATCTCTCAATTCAAAATCCTCTATCATATCAAAAAAGGACTTAGGTAATTTCGCTCACTTTTGGGTATTTTGGCGGAGAGCCTTCTTTTTTTCTTGGTATCCATGATGCCATTCCAGTCACCCAATAATATACAGGATCTAAACTCCCAATGTACTAACTTAGCATGAAGCATTTTGTAAAATTTATCTTGTTGTTGATTGGGGGCAAATATTCCCAATAGTAGTGTCTTTTTCCCTTCTAAAACCAAATCTATTGCAATATATCTTCCATGGGGATCTGCTTCAATTAATTCAGCTTTCAAATCCTTCCTTAAGTATATAACAATACCATTTTTCTTCTCAGTGGCAGAAGCTATGAAGTGTTGTCCAAGTCTTGTATTAATCAGGTATTTTTGATCAGTTGATCTAATATGGGTTTTTTGCAAACAAATTATGTCATTCTTAAATTGTTTAAGATAGTGGTTAATTTTCTTCCTTTTCTGTGGGGAATTTAAACCATTGACATTCCAAGTTAGAAACTTAGTTGCCATCATTAGCCCCCTGAAGCTTTTTAAGAGCCATCTGAACATCTTGGAATTTAACCTTTGGCCTGGCTCCTCCCACTGCTTCTGATGTAATGCTTGTAGGCTCCTGAATGGTGGCTTGTGTTCGTTGCTTTTTTAATTCCTGTTCCATTCATCTAGTAACGACGCGGTCTTGTCTTTGTTCCTTAGCTTCTTGTACCTCTGAGAGAACAAGTTGATCCCCTCCTTGTTAATACTTGAGTGGTTTGCTTTCCATCATATCCTTCTTGTTCTCTTTCTCTAAATCTAGAGGGAGGGGGTTGTCCAGCCTTCAATATGTTGCTGTAGAAATCTTGGGCCTTCCATACTGTATTGAGGCGATGTCTTTTTCCAAGGTAGCTAAATGCAATGCTGGCTGGCGCGTCCCATCTAAACTGTATCTGGCGATTTTTAAGCTCTTCAACTAAAAAGGCATAGTCTTTCCTAGATCTCAGCATTTTAGGTGGTATCTCCTTCTAGACAGTCACCTCCTGACCCCCGATTTGAAGCTTATTTTTGTAGGACTCCTGTAATATCGTGTTCCTCATATCTCTAGTGGCAAAATACACCACTATATCTCTTGGTAATTGCTTTTGTCTTGCCAGCCAGGAGTTAACACAGTAAACCTTTTTGATTTGCCAATCAAGATTCCCTCCTGACCTTCCCACTATCAGGTCAAAGGCTTCAGAGAAAATCTGTTTCAGGTTCTCTTGTGTATTTTCAGGGAGGCCCCATATCCTTAAAGCAAATTCCATTTGTCTATACTGTAACATTATGATTTCATTTTCTGCATCGCTGACTTTTAGCTGGACCGCATCCATCTTCATTACCAGGTTCGTATTAGAGTCACTAAGATCTTCTAACTTTTCTTCAAGTCCATATACATAGCCAGATAGAGAATTCAGAGCCATCAGAAAGTCCCCTCTAATCATTTGGTTACATGTCATAAGTTCTTCAGACATCTGTTTGTTAGAAGCAGCTATCTCTTCCTTAAATTTTGCTTCCATTGTATCAGCATGATTTTTTTAATGCATCAATTAATTCTTTCTGCAGAGTTTCCTTGTCAAGGGGTCCCCTGCAGAAATAGAAGAAAGTAATTACTGTAATTTAGTAGAAGGCGCTGGGGAATTTCCGGCATTTTTCGATGTGGGGGGAGGAGGAGGGGGAAATTTTTGCTTAGAAGCCATCTCAAGTTTAATCTTCTTTAGTCAGTTAAAAAGTCCAGGCACTCCAATTATACAGCAATTGCTATTTGGTTTGATAATAAATCACTTCTTGGTAATAAATCACTTTTAGGCTTCGCAAAAATTCTATCCGAGTCTCGCCCCTCCTACACAGCTCAGCTTGAAGTCCACAGTAAATCATTTGTGCTGAGGATGAGCGAAAACCTTCGTTCTGCAACAAAAAGCAGAATGAGCCCTGGCTCGGAACTGCTATGCCACTGCCGGTGCCCTCTCCTTTCCTCCCAGAGTTTAGGCTGAGAGGGTTAGTTAGAGGGATTCCGATGCATAGCTTCTCACCTCTCTCTTCTAGGCCTGAAGAGAGGGTAAATAAACTGCTAGACAGCTTGATGGATTGCTGTTTAAACAGTTTAACGACACCAAGATTCCAAAGCTGTTAAGAATAACAAGTCCCTGTCAGGCTCTGCCCACCGGAAGCCCCCTCTAATTTTTTTTCAATGTGAGCAGAAAAGTATATTGTTTGAGCGGCACATTTTCATGCCTGAGCACCTGAATTTATTTTCACAGATGTCACCAAGACAACAACAAAATCAGTATTATATGAAACTCAAAGTTATGTTTATTTAAGGTACCCGCTTAATTAAAAGTGTTATATGATATCAGTATCACTTAACAACGCTCCTGCTTAGCAACCAAAATGTTGGCTCAGAAACTCTGGCATTTGAAGCACGCAAGTCTTTTTTTTCACCATTTCTTTTTTATTTTTAATTTTCAAAACAAACATGACACATAAAATCTTCTTTCTTTACATACTGTAGAAAGTGTTTCAGTTGGTTACAAAAGGCTTTTGTGCCTCTCTTCTACCGTCATCAAGTATAGTTCATATTACCTCAAGTATTTTAACTCAAATGTTTATACATGTTACCATCATCATACCTCTAGTTTTATTTGACTATCATTGTTTAGACGTCCTTCATCATAAAATATACCAAAATTTAATACATAACCACATACTGCCATTTCATTTACTATTTCTAAAATCCTCCAGTAGTACTGAGTCCTTATGTCCTATTCTAGCTAAACATCCATAATATTTAGTAACAAAGTTTTCCAATCCTCCTTTTCAGAGCACTGTTTACAATTTACATCCAGTTTCCTTATGTTGTACATACATACATACATACATACATACATACGTGTGTGTGTGTATATATATAATTATCCCTTCTTTATTTGACTATATCCTATATCATAACATTTTCCCCTACTAATCAAAACTTAACTCTATCTAATTTAGTTCTTTTTTTAATTAACCTTTATATATAATCCAAAAGGTTTTCTGATCCTCCCTTCATGGATATCATTCAATATTCATATTCAATTATTGCTTATCATAGCACTACACATGGTATACATTATTATCATTATCAATTTTTTATTTAACTATACCTATTGTTACTAAATTTCACTAAGTTTAACTAGTTTTAAATTATATTCTTCCATCTACCAACCTGTATCTTTCCAGTGACAAAACAGTCTCATGTTTTCTGCCATTTGTGATATTAATCTTCTAAACAACTTCTTGATCAGCTTTGTATGGACTTCTCTTAGCAACTCCTTGCTTGTAAGATCTCTCATATAGTCTTGATGCCCTCTTTCTGTTTCTTTATTCCGCTTATCTTAGATTGTCAGCAGTGTTATCAATATTTTTGCTGATAAGGTTTCATAGTCCATAAATTCTTTAATTTTTTCTTCTTCTTCTATATCTTGCCCTTTGAGATAGATTTCCTCTCCATTTATTTCCTCTTTCAATATTCCATTCTTTGCATTTTCAAAAACAAACCAATTGCCATAAATATCAGCAAGTTTAATCTCTTTATATTCATTTTCCACTTCAATTTTTTGGGTTTCAATCCCCTCATATTGCATTTGATAAACATCTTCCATTTTTTCATCATATTTTGCTGTTAGCTGCTTCAAATATTCCAGTTTTTGTTCTATTCTCTCATATGTATTTGATAATTTTAGTAATTCTGAAAATATTGTCTGAAAAATTATGATCTCTATATTTTCTGGACATTGTGCCATCTTAACAAGCACAGCTGCTCTTGCTTGAAAGATTATTAAAGTTAAAACATGGATTCACAAAAACTGTTTTTCCCCCTCTTCTCTGGTTGAAAACACACTTCAAAGGGACATCTGGCTTATCCCTATTGCTCTGTAACGAGCCATCAAATCAAACCGTGAAGAAAGGAGAAGGTTCCACTTGAATACACAAAGCTCCAATCAACAAAACCTCCCAACATTCGAGCAGCATAGCACTATTAAGATGTTTATTTTTTATATCTATTTTGTATTTCAAATTAGAAAAAGAGGTCCAATCTTTAAACGCATTAAGAAAAAAATACCCACAGCAGTGAAAGAGGAAAGCTTTGGTCTTTAAATCACAGAAAGTCACGGAGAAAAAGTAGAAAAAGAAGACTTAATCCATCCATTTTAAAAGGTTTGTAAAGATTCCATCCATAAAGATAGTATTTAAAAAAGTGAGATAACCACTGTCCAGAACCATTACAAGTTTAATTTCGCAACTTGAGTCTTCTATTCTTCAATTTAAATCAATTTTTAAGTTTTTATAGGTGGTCTCTCTTTTAAAACAATAAAGATTCCTCGCTAGCTGGAAACACTTTCACTTTCCATTCCTTCCGTTTTGGAGCTGCCCTGACCTCATCAGCCTTGGCTAGATTTTTTGTCATCAGCTTGAAGAACTTCATTTGCTTCTTTCGGGGATTTTGCGATATCGCCGAGATCAGCAAGATGTATTCTTCCTATTCACTGTCTCTTCGGGACAGTTTAGATCCGTTTGAACTCCCCAGTGGCAAAAGTATTGATTGCGATCTCAGAGCATTGAGATTGCACATCGTGCCGTCACGACCTCGGAACCCGTCTCTCCTGAAGCACGCAAGTCCTAAAGCTGTCAAGTTACCCCTAACCCTTTAGAAAAACCTCCTAGGGGTGTTCAAACCTGACAGCTTTAAGATTTGTAGACTTCAACTCCCAGAATTCTTCCTCTAGTCATGTTGCTCTTTCGCCTCAGCGCCGCTCTGGCTACCTCCATCTGAACCTGGCAGCTGCGGCAATGTCATCAGCCTGGATCTGCTCCATCTTTGGGTTTTTCACCAGGGAAAGGGCCGCCGCTGAAGATGCCAACGAGCCCCCGCCACCACCAGAATAACTCCTCCTCCTCCTCCTCCTCCTCCTCTAACAGCACCCTGCATTTGCCGCCTTGTGCTGCAGCTGAGGTGAAGCCGCCAAAGCTCCGCTGGTACCTCTGCCTTTGGCAGTGGTGCCTCCCCCTCCGCTCGGAGCACCTGAGCTGGGCACTGCATTACCTCTGCCACTGCTTCCTCCTCTGCCGTGCTTTTGAGAAGCCATGAGGCCTTTTTCCCCCTGCTCCCACCCCTCCGCCACCTTCCTACTGGCTCCCGCGATGGCGCCGCCGTCAGGTTCCTCCTCACCACCTCACCTTTACCAGAGCTCTGGTATCCTTTACCCCTCCTGCGGTTGGTCCACACCTGCTGTCCAGCTCTTGTCCTGCAGGAAAAAAAGGCCTCATGGCTCCTCAAAAGCATGTCGGAGGAGGAGGGGGCAGGGGTAACTCAGGGTCTAGCTCAGGTGCTCTGAGTGGAGGGGGAGGCACCGTTGCCATGGGTGGGGGAGCCGGCTGAAGCTTTGGCAGCTTCACCTCAGCTGCAGTGCCGGGCGTCAAATCTGGCAGTGTTGTTCGAGGAGGAGAAGGCAGCAGCAGTTATTTTGGTGGCGGCAGGGGCTTTGGTGGCTTCATTTCAGCCGCAGCACTAGGCACAAGCGGCTAGGATTGGCCGCCCACAATGGTCTTCCCCGGGCTTGCTTTGCTGAACACGGGGTGACTGACGATAGTTTGAGCGGGCGCAGCCGGTGCAAACTACTGTCAGTTGCCCCATGCTCATCAAAACAAGCCTGGGGAGGTACTTTGTGGGTGGCCAGTTCTAGCCACCTGCAAAGGACTTCCCCGCGCTTGCTTTGATGAACACGGGGTGACTGATGGTAGTTTGAGCAGTGCAGCCGGTGCCTAGGAGGTCCTAGGAGACTGGTCATGCCGTGTAAGCTCCTGCCACCGTCCGCACCCCCCATGCCCGTGCTAACCCTAACCAGGACAGAAAATCTGAGGCCCCTCAGCTTCCGAAACCTGTGACATTAGAAATCACTGCGCGGCAGTTGGAAACTGCTGCATCGTGTTTTCTTGCCACATGCGTGGTCGCGCAGCCATGCACCTTAGAGGGAACATTGATGCTGACTCTGTAAACTATACTTACAATGATATGCTCTAAAGCACTATAAAGTGGTATATAAGTCTTATGTGCTATTGCTATCCATATTTTTCTAACTTATCAAGAAGATTGTGGTCTATTTTGTGAAATGCCTTTCTGAAATCCAAGTATACTTTGTCAAAGAAAGATATAAGATCTGTTTTTGACAAACCATGTTGGCTTCTGGTTATAACTCTGCTTGCTTCTAGGTGTTTATAGCTCTGATGTTTAATTAACTTTTACAGGATCTTCCCATCTATTTAAGTCAGGCTGTGGGGTTTTATTCATTTTTTTTCTATGATTTTGAGCTCCTTCAGAACTCTGAGCTGTAATCCATCCAGTCCTGAAGGACCTGGCAGATGTGCTCTCAGAATCATTGAACCATGTCTTTCAAAGATCATGGAGCACTAGAGAACTATTAATGGACTGGAAAGGAGCTAATGAACTATCCTTACATTTTTTTTGTTAGTGAACTCTCTTCAATTCTCAATTGAGATCCTGAATTTACAATGAAATATATTACTTACTGCTACCACATTCTTATGGAATTTCTCCAGCACCTCACTTTTCCATTTCATAAGAAATATTCTAGTGTATCTAGCAGAATCATTAATGAAGATAATAAAATGTATGTTACCATATGAAGTCCAAATGAAACACAAATTAAGAATTATAGGGGGCATCTTGGCCAACTGAGCTGCTCGTGGATAATAGTGCATAGATTGTAGCACCTGCATTTCATCAGTGTGCAAGGAAGAATATTTGCATGCATGCCACCATGCTCTGGTTTGTAGGTCAATCTATGTGTTCAGAGACTATATTCTGATCATCAATACAAATTCTGGATACATTTCTTATAAGCATTAGATTATTCTTTTTTTTTTTACAGTCCTGCTAGCGTAAGCTGACCAGATTTTCAGATTGGAAAAGAGGGACGCCTTTGACCGGGGGGGGGGGGGGGGGCTTGATTAAAAAAAATTTTTTTTGTCAAAAGGTCACCCCAGGACACTGAAACCAGCATAAATACGAATCTGTTGCCAAACAAAATTTTGATCACGTGACCATGAGGATGCTGCAACGGTCGCTAAGTGTGAAAAATGGTCGCAACGGTCGCTAAGTGTGAAAAATGGTCATCAGTCACTTTTTTCAATGCCATTGTAACTTTGGTCACTAAATGTTTTCCCCCTCCCCGAGACTCCTCACTTCTTCCTTCATTCCTCTTGCTTATCTACCTTCACCTTATCCGTCTTCTGCTCTTTCCCTCCCTTCCTTTCTCCTTCCATCCTCTCTTCTTTCCTCACTCACTCCCTTCCTCCTTTTCTCTTCCTTCCTCCTTCCATTCTTTCAGCTTCATTTCTTTTGCCTATCTACCTTCTCTGTCTTTCTGCTCTTTCCATTTCTCTCTTCCTCTTCGCTTCTGTTCCTTCCTCCTTCCCTCCTTTCCTATTTCTTCCTTCTTCCTTCCTTCTGCCTATTTACCTTCACCTTCTCTGTCTTTCTGCTCTTTCCCTGTCTTCCCCTTTCCTCCCTCCCTTCTTTCCTTTCTAGTTCCATCTTTTCTTCTTTCCTCTCTCCCTCCCTTTTTCTTTTTTCCTTCCTTCCTCTTTCCTCTTGCCTATCAACTTCATCCTCTTTGTCTTTCTGCTCTTTCCCTCTCTTCCCCTTTTCTTCCTACCTCCTTCCCACTTTTCTCCCTCCCTTCTTCTTTTTCTTCTTTTTTTCTTCCATCTTCCTCCTTCTCCTCCCATTCTTTCTCCTTCCATCTTCTCCCCCCTCCCTTCTTCTTTTTCCTTCCCCCCTCCCTCCTTCCTTCCTCTCCTTCCCTTTCTCGCACACAGGAAGGGAAGGGGAGGCTTTCTATTCGCTTTCACAGCATAATTTCTTTATCTAACTTTTAAAAAACAGTGTGCAAATCAAACTTGAGATTTTCGTAACCTGCGAAGCACCAAGTTATTATCTTCTGTTGTTACAAATTCGCAGCTACTCCATTCTTTCCGATAGGGAACTGCATTTCCCAAGATGCCTCAGGTCCTCAAAGCGCTGAACGCGGTTTTGCAATTGACTCTAGTGAGGCCCGGTAGCCGCCGGCTGGGGTGGCTGTCAAGGCGCTGACAGCGGAGCAGACGCGCCGTTTGTTACTGCTTCCAGCAATCGAGACGAACGAGGGAAGCAGCGGTGGCGGGAAGCAACCAAGCCTTGCAGACTCGCTTCCCACCGCAGCACAGGGGCCGCACAGGCGTGGTTGCTTCCCATCCGGAGGTGGCGGCAAGAGCAGCGCGTTGTTGTTGTTGGGGCCAGCCTGCTTGTCCATGGCTGGAGCCGGGCAGCAACTGTAAGGACTGCTCGGGCGAGGTGCGGAGGAAGAACGGAAGGTCCCTAACGCCCGCGATGACGGCTCCAGCCATGGACAAGCAGGCTGGCCCCAACAACAACAACGCGCTGCTCTTGCCGCCACCTCCGGATGGGAAGCAACCAAGCCTTGCAGACTCGCTTCCCACCGCAGCACAGGGGCCGCACAGGCGTGGTTGCTTCCCATCCGGAGGTGGCGGCAAGAGCAGTGCGTTGTTGTTGTTGGGGCCAGCCTGCTCGTCCATGGCTGGAGCCGGGCAGCGACTGTAAGGACTGCTCGGGCGAGGTGCGGAGGAAGAACGGAAGGTCCCTAACACCCGCGACGACGGCTCCAGCCATGGACGAGCAGGCTGGCCCCAACAACAACAACGCGCTGCTCTTGCTGCCACCTCCGGATGGGAAGCAACCAAGCCTTGCAGACTCGCTTCCCACCGCAGCACAGGGGCCGCACAGGCGTGGTTGCTTCCCATCCGGAGGTGGCGGCAAGAGCAGTGCATTGTTGTTGGGGCCAGCCTGCTCGTCCATGGCTGGAGCCGGGCAGCGACTGTAAGGACTGCTCGGGTGAGGTGCGGAGGAAGAACGGAAGGTCCCTAACGCCCGCGATGACGGCTCCAGCCATGGACGAGCAGGCTGGCCCCAACAACAACAACGCACTGCTCTTGCCGCCACCTCCGGATGGGGTAGATTGATGGGGTATTTTAGAATTCAATCAGCGCAATAACAACTAAACAGGCAGGCATGCCAAGTTGCACAGGACAGGCAAGAATTTACCAGGGGCTTTTTAATTAGGGGTGGAGGGAGATGGACCTCAATTCAGGACCGCGTGAGGGAGTCCTGTTTTTTCAAGCAAGAATTCTCAAAGAGCAGTTGCTGCCACGAACGAAAAGCAGTTTTTAACCCCAAGTGCAATGCCACGAATGTCACTATTTCCATCCAAGCCGCCACCACAATCCTTGCCATCCGGCAAGAAAGCGGAAGCAAGAAGAAAAAAATAAATAAATAACCACCCTCCCAAGCAGCCGGAGCTTGCAAATGGCGACGTTGCAATGAGGGTCGTACTCCTGACCCTCTAAAACTCTCGGGAAACTCCTTCGCAGCCACGGGGGGGGGATCACAGGAGCAGCCCCACTGGCGGGAGAACGATGGGACGGCTGCGAAAAGGCACAATGGGGGGGGGGAGATTGACAGCAAGGGTCCGTCCCGCCGCTCGCCTTAAAGTTCTCGTCTAGCCGAACTCTGGGGTTGCAGCCGCTGCTCGCCATTCCCTCAACTCAGAGTACGGAGCGCGCGCAAAACCCTGCCAGGCGGGACTCCCCGCAAACCTCTCGCATATTCCCCCCCCGCTTGCTCCGTCTTACCAGATTTTGGGGGGTATCTGTAGAGGGAATTGGACGGGACATCCACCTCTTCCACTCCGGCGTTCTGCCGGCTGGTGAGCGCTCCCATGCTTCAGGCACGGCGGCAGAGGGTATCCGGGGTTGCAGAGGGGGGGCAGAGAGGAGGGGGGTGCGTGCGTGCTAAGCGGACTCCAGCCAATCAGTGAGCTGGCTGGGATGGAAAACTTTAAGCACGCCGCGTTTTCCATCCCAGCCAGCTCACTGATTGGCTGGAGTCCAGGCCAATCCAGTCAGTGAGCGGCAGGCTGGGCTGGCTTAAATTTGTAGGTAGGTAGGATAGAGAACAGAACGATGAGCCAGCCCAGCAAGCTAGCAGCTGATGGGCGGGAGCTGCGAGCGCCAAAAAAAGCGTGCCTTTTAAAAAGGCGGGCGGGACGCGGGAAAATGCATTCAAAAGCGGGGGTGTCCCGCCAAAAGCGGGACGTCTGGTCACCTTATGCTAGCGAGGTTGTACAGTCTGTACTATGACTACAACAATAAGAATGCGGGACAATAAGAATCTTCACTCAGTTTTGAAATGTGCACATCATTGCCTAGAAATAAGCAGTAAAACTATTATTGATCAAACAGTCATGGAAATCAGGTTTTCTTCTAGACCAGACATATATTTCATTGGAATTCTATTTAATGTTTATGTATACAATTAGATTTATATGCCTAAGCATCTTGCATAATAAACCTGGAAGCTGAAAAAAATCCATATAAATTAATATCTCAGAACTGACAAATATATGAAACCTATAATGACCTCTGAGATAACAACAAATCTAATAAATTTCTTCCACAGCAGAAACAAAACTCTCACCAATAAAGATCAACCCCACAAAGAATGATGTTGCTGTGAGTACAGCTTTGACTGGAACATACTCTGGGGAAACTCACATTTTGTCATGCCACACAAGCAACACCTGCAATGATGTCACGACAAAGACTGATAAAAAAACCTCTCCTTTTGCTGAAACCCATAGCATTACAACTTCCCCCTCAACAAAGACCAGCACACCAGCAAATGAAGCCACTAAAAGAACAGCCCCCATAAGCGCTACTTTGGGTAAAAGACACACTCCCTCAATAAGATTCAGCAGCAAACTAATAAAAGCTAGTAAGTACAAATCTGAAATAAGTACTCTTTCAAGGGCAAGAGATAGCAAAGAATTAAGTGAAATACACAGCTCACCACTCTCAGAGGAAGAATATACCCAGACATCAAGTGGCAGCATCTCGACGCCGATCAGTACTAGTCTCAGCGATGGGACTGCAGAAGTGCTTTCCCCAAGTACCCTACCTGGGACAACGCAGAGCTTGACAACGTTCACCTTGCCGGGGAACAATGGGACTGTAGCCTCAGCTTTTACAACTTCTCCTTTGGGTTTAACAGAGAGTCCCCCCTCCCAGGGTGCTACCACCACGAATGATTCCCCTGAAACCACCCCATCCACAAGTACTCTGTCCTCTGAGACGCTCAGTTCCGCAACAGTGCACAGTGCACCAGAAAATGCCACTGGCACAGCAACAGATGTCACTTCAAAGCCCGCATCCGCAAGTAATCCCTCGGCAGAAGCACAAGTCTCACCAACCATGCCCAGCCCCACAGGGAATGACGTCGCTATAAGCACAGCATCTGCAAGCACCTCACCGACCACCGTGACGAGCATAGCATCAACGAGTGATGCGTTGGGTGAAATACGTATTTCTGCAAATGCCCCCAGAGCCACCACGATTGATGTCAATCCTAGCACACCTTCTCCAAGTCCTTTGACTGTCGAAACCCCTGGCTTCCCAACCTACAACGGCCCCACTGTTACCGATGTCAACAGAACCACAGCTTTCATGACTTCTCCTCCAGGTGAAACACTGAGCAGCACCGCAAATGCAGGCCTCACCGGCACCGAGGGAAGTACAGCCATTGATCCCACACATTCCCCCGCAGATCAAACTCCTGCTCCCACAGAAAAAGACAGCACCACAGGAACCCCTAGCACTAAAACTCCAGCTCCAACAAGGACACCACCCCAGGAAAATCCAAGCCCTTCTGGGGAAGCCAGCAGCACCATAACTGTTGTCAGCACTCAAACAGCATTGACCTCACTCTCAGAGGAAGAATATACCCAGACATCAAGTGGCAGCATCTCGACGCCGATCAGTACTAGTCTCAGCGATGGGACTGCAGAAGTGCTTTCCCTAAGTACCCTACCTGGGACAATGCAGAGCTTGACAACGTTCACCTTGCCGGGCAACAATGGGACTGTAGCCTCAGCTTTTACAACTTCTCCTTCGGGTTTAACAGAGAGTCCCCCCACCCAGGCTTCTACGACTACGAATGATTCCCCTGAACCCACACCACCATCCACAAGTACTCTTTCCTCCGAGACGCTCAGTTCCGCAACAGTGCACAGTGCACCAGAAAATGCCACTGGCACAGCAACAGATGTCACTTCAAAGCCCGCATCCGCAAGTACTCCCTCGGCAGAAGCACAAGTCTCACCAACCATGCCCAGCCCCACAGGGAATGACGTCGCTATAAGCACAGCATCTGCAAGCATCTTACTGACCACCGTGACGAGCATAGCATCAACGAGTGATGCGTCGGGTGAAATACTTACTTCTGCAAAAGCCCCCAGCGCCACAACGATTGATGTCAATCCTAGCACACCTTCTCCAAGTCCTTTGACTGTCGAAACCCCTGTCTTCCCAACCTACAGCGGCCCCACTGTTACCGATGTCAACAGAACCACAGCTTTCATGACTTCTCCTCCAGGTGAAACACTGAGCAGCACCGCAAATGCAGGCCTCACCGGCACCGAGGGAAGTACAGCCATTGATCCCACACATTCCCCCGCAGATCAAACTCCTGCTCCCACAGAAAAAGACAGCACCACAGGAACCCCTGGCACTAAAACTCCAGCTCCAACAAGGACACCACCCCAGGAAAATCCAAGCCCTTCTGGGGAAACCAGCAGCACCATAACTGTTGTCAGCACTCAAACAGCATCGACCTCACTCTCAGAGGAAGAATATACCCAGACATCAAGTGGCAGCATCTCGACGCCGATCAGTACTAGTCTCAGCGATGGGACTGCAGAAGTGCTTTCCCCAAGTACCCTACCTGGGACAATGCAGAGCTTGACAACGTTCACCTTGCCGGGCAACAATGGGATTGTAGCCTCAGCTTTTACAACTTCTCCTTCGGGTTTAACAGAGAGTCCCCCCACCCAGGCTTCTACGACTACGAATGATTCCCCTGAACCCACACCACCATCCACAAGTACTCTTTCCTCCGAGACGCTCAGTTCCGCAACAGTGCACAGTGCACCAGAAAATGCCACTGGCACAGCAACAGATGTCACTTCAAAGCCCGCATCCGCAAGTACTCCCTCGGCAGAAGCACAAGTCTCACCAACCATGCCCAGCCCCACAGGGAATGACGTCGCTATAAGCACAGCATCTGCAAGCACCTTACTGACCACCGTGACGAGCATAGCATCAACGAGTGATGCGTCGGGTGAAATACTTACTTCTGCAAAAGCCCCCAGCGCCACAACGATTGATGTCAATCCTAGCACACCTTCTCCAAGTCCTTTGACTGTCGAAACCCCTGTCTTCCCAACCTACAGCGGCCCCACTGTTACCGATGTCAACAGAACCACAGCTTTCATGACTTCTCCTCCAGGTGAAACACTGAGCAGCACCGCAAATGCAGGCCTCACCGGCACCGAGGGAAGTACAGCCATTGATCCCACACATTCCCCCGCAGATCAAACTCCTGCTCCCACAGAAAAAGACAGCACCACAGGAACCCCTGGCACTAAAACTCCAGCTCCAACAAGGACATCACCCCAGGAAAATCCAAGTCCTTCCTGGGAAACCAGCAGCACCATAACTGTTGTCAGCACTCAAACAGCATCGACCTCACTCTCAGAGGAAGAATATACCCAGACATCAAGTGGCAGCATCTCGACGCCGATCAGTACTAGTCTCAGCGATGGGACTGCAGAAGTGCTTTCCCCAAGTACCTTACCTGGGACAATGCAGAGCTTGACAACGTTCACCTTGCCGGGCAACAATGGGACTGTAGCCTCAGCTTTTACAACTTCTCCTTCGGGTTTAACAGAGAGTCCCCCCACCCCGGCTTCTACGACTACGAATGATTCCCCTGAACCCACACCACCATCCACAAGTACTCTGTCCTCCGAGACGCTCAGTTCCGCAACAGTGCACAGTGCACCAGAAAATGCCACTGGCACAGCAACAGATGTCACTTCAAAGCCCGCATCCGCAAGTACTCCCTCGGCAGAAGCACAAGTCTCACCAACCATGCCCAGCCCCACAGGGAATGACGTCGCTATAAGCACAGCATCTGCAAGCACCTCACTGACCACTGTGACGAGCATAGCATCAACGAGTGATGCGTCGGGTGAAATACTTACTTCTGCAAAAGCCCCCAGCGCCACGACAATTGATGTCAATCCTAGCACACCTTCTCCAAGTCCTTTGACTGTCGAAACCCCTGTCTTCCCAACCTACGGCGGCCCCACTGTTACCGATGTCAACAGAACCACAGCTTTCATGACTTCTCCTACAGGTGAAACACTGAGCAGCACCGCAAATGCAGGCCTCACCGGCACCGAGGGAAGTACAGCCATTGCTCCCACACATTCCCCCGCAGATCAAACTCCTGCTCCCACAGAAAAAGACAGCACCACAGGAACCCCTGGCACTAAAACTCCAGCTCCAACAAGGACACCACCCCAGGAAAATCCAACCCCTTCTGGGGAAGCCAGCAGCACCATGACTGTTGTCAGCACTCAAACAGCATCGACCTCACTCTCAGAGGAAGAATATACCCAGACATCAAGTGGCAGCATGTCGACGCCGATCAGTACTAGTCTCAGCGATGGGACTGCAGAAGTGCTTTCCCCAAGTACCCTACCTGGGACAACGCAGAGCTTGACAACGTTCACCTTGCCGGGGAACAATGGGACTGTAGCCTCAGCTTTTACAACTTCTCCTTCGGGTTTAACAGAGAGTCCCCCCACCCAGGCTGCTACCACTACGAATGATTCCCCTGAACCCACACCACCATCCACAAGTACTCTGTCCTCCGAGACGCTCAGTTCCGCAACAGTGCACATTGCAGCAGAAAATGCCACTGGCACAGCAACAGATGTCACTTCAAAGCCCGCATCCGCAAGTACTCCCTCGGCAGAAGCACAAGTCTCACCAACCTTCCCCAGCCCCACAGGGAATGACGTCACTATAAGCACAGCTTTGACAGAGACCCTCTCTGAGCAATCCTACACTTCTTCATACAGTGCCAGTAGCGCCCACAGTAATGTCACCACAAAGGCAGCTTTCTTCACCTCTCCCTCCAATGCAACCCAGAACTCTGCATCCTCACACAGGCCCTCTTCAGAGTCCAGCACAACAATTAGAGATGCCACTGCAAGTGCAGCTTCCACAAGCGCTCCCTTGAGTGAAACACACATTTCCTCAACTTCACTCAGAACCACAGGGATGCAACACACAGCTTCAACCACTGCTCCTTCAGGGAAAACAGACAGCCCTCCACCCATTACGAATCCCACCGGGAATGATAGCGGTACCACCCTGGCCAAGAGCAGCAGCAATCCTTCAACTAGCAAAAATACTATTGACAGCAGTTCTACTACCCTTTCCATTAGCAAATCTAGTAAGTCAAAGAGTACTAGTAGCCCTTTGTCTATTATAACTAGTTCTTTAAAGAGTACTAGAAGTGTTTCCTCTATAAAAACTACCACTGCCAAGAGTACTGGCAGCACTTTCACTACCAAAACTAGTACTGGTAAGAGTAGAAGCAGCCTTTCCAATATGAAAACTACTTCTGCTAACAGTACTAGTAGCTTTTCTACTGCCAAGAGTACAAGTATCCATTCCACTGCCAAAACTACTACTCCCAGCAGTACAAGCAGCCCTTCCACTATTAAAACTACTCCTGCCAGAGATACTAGCAGACCTTCAACTATCAAAACTACTACTGCTAAGAGTACTAGTAGCCCTTCCACTCCCAAAACTACTACTGCCAAGAGTACAAGCAGCTCTTCCACTATTAAAACTACTCCTGCCAAGAGTACTAAAAGTCCTTCCACTGCCAAAATTACTACTGCCAGGAGTACTAGCAGACCTTCAACTATCAAAACTACTACTGGTAAGAGTACTAGTAGCCCTTCCACTACCCAAACTACTACTGCTAAGAATACTAGTAGCCCTTCCACTCCCAAAACTACTACTGCCAAGAGTACAAGCAGGTCTTTCACTATTAAAACTACTCCTGCCAAGAGTACTAAACGTCCTTCCACTGCCAAAACTACTACTGCCAGGAGTACTAGCAGACCTTCAACTATTAAAACTAGTACTGCTAAGAGTACTAGTAGCCCTTCCACTACCAAAACTATTACTGCTAAGAATACTAGTAGCCCTTCCACTTCCAAAACTACTACTGCCAAGAGTACAAGCAGCTCTTTCACTATTAAAACTACTCCTGCCAAGAGTACTAAAAGTCCTTCCACTGCCAAATGTACTACTGCCAGGAATACTAGCAGACCTTCAACTACCAAAACTACTACTGCTAAGAGTACTAGTAGCCCTTCCACTCCCAAAACTACTACTGCCAAGAGTACGAGCAGTCCTTCCACTCCCAAAACTACTACTGCCAAGAGTACAAGCAGCTATTCCACTATTAAAACTACTCCTGCCAAGAATACTAAAAGTCCTTCCACTGCCAAAACTACTACTGCCAGGAATATTAGCAGACCTTCAACTACCAAAACTACTACTGCTAAGAGTACTAGTAGCCCTTCCACTACCAAAACTACTACTGCTAAGAATACTAGTAGCCCTTCCACTCCTAAAACTACTGCTGCCAAGAGTACAAGGAGCTCTTCCATTATTAAAACTACTCCTGCCAAGAGTACTAAAAGTCCTTCCACTGCCAAAACTACTACTGCCAGGAGTACTAGCAGACCTTCAACTACCAAAACTACTACTGCTAAGAGTACTAGTAGCCCTTCCACTCCCAAAACTACTACTGCCAAGAGTACGAGCAGTCCTTCCACTCCCAAAACTACTACTGCCAAGAGTTCAAGCAGCTCTTCCATTATTAAAACTACTCCTGCCAAGAGTACTAAAAGTCCTTCCACTGCCAAAACCACTACTGCCAGGAGTACTAGCAGACCTTCAAATATCAAAACTACTACTGCTAAGAGTACTAGTATCCCTTCCACTACCCAAACTACTACTTCTAAGAATACTAGTAGCCCTTCCACTCCCAAAACTATTACTGCCAAGAGTACAAGCAGCTCTTCCACTATTAAAACTACTCCTGCCAAGAGTACTAAAAGTCCTTCCACTGCCAAAACTACTACTGCCAGGAGTACTAAAAGTCCTTCCACTGCCAAAACTACTACTGCCAGGAATACTAGCAGACCTTCAACTATCAAAACAAGTACTGCTAAGAATACTAGTAGCCCTTCCACTCCCAAAACTACTACTGCCAAGAGTACAAGCAGCTGTTCCAGTATTAAAACTACTCCTGCCAAGAGTACTAAAAGTCCTTCCACTGCCAAAACTACTACTGCCAGGGATACTAGCAGACCTTCAACTACCGAAACTACTACTGCTAAGAGTACTAGTAGCCTTTCCACTCCCAAAACTACTACTGCCAAGAGTACAAGCAGCTCTTTCACTATTAAAACTACTCCTGCCAGGAGTACTAAAAGTCCTTCCACTGCCAAAACTACTACTGCCAGGAGTACTAGCAGACCTTCAACTACCAAAACTACTACTGCTAAGAGTACTAGTAGCCCTTCCACTCCCAAAACTACTACTGCCAAGAGTACGAGCAGTCCTTCCACTCCCAAAACTACTACTGCCAAGAGTACAAGCAGCTCTTCCATTATTAAAACTATTCCTGCCAAGAGTACTAAAAGTCCTTCCACTGCCAAAACCACTACTGCCAGGAGTACTAGCAGACCTTCAAATATCAAAACTACTACTGCTAAGAGTACTAGTAGCCCTTCCACTACCCAAACTACTACTTCTAAGAATACTAGTAGCCCTTCCACTCCCAAAACTATTACTGCCAAGAGTACAAGCAGCTCTTCTACTATTAAAACTACTCCTGCCAAGAGTACTAAAAGTCCTTCCACTGCCAAAACTACTACTGCCAGGAATACTAGCAGACCTTCAACTATCAAAACTAGTACTGCTAAGAGTACTAGCAGCCCTTCCACTCCCAAAACTACTACTGCCAAGAGTACAAGCAGCTCTTCCTTTATTAAAAGTACTCCTGCCAAGAGTACTAAAAGTCCTTCCACTGCCAAAACTACTACTACCAGGAGTACTAGCCTACCTTCAACTACCAAAACTACTACTGCTAGGAATACTAGTAGCCCTTCTACTCCCAAAATTACTACTGCCAAGAGTACAAGCAGCTCTTCCATTATAAAAAGTACTCCTGCCAAGAGTACTAAAAGTCCTTCCACTGCCAAAACTACTACTGCCAGGAGTACTAGCAGACCTTCAACTACCAAAACTACTACTGCTAAGAGTACTGGCAGTCCTTCCACTCCCAAAACTACTACTGCCAAGAGTACTAAAAGTCCTTCCACTGCGAAAACTACGACTGCCAAGAGTACTAAAAGTCCTTCCACTGCGAAAACTACTACTGCCAGGAGTACTAGCAGATCTTCAACTACAAAAATTACTGTTGTCAAGAGTACTACCAGAACTACCACAAGTGGTGAGTATCAGTTTTCATTTGATCTATATGTTTGGTCATTCCTATTTTAAACTTTTCAAAAATCCTGACAATTTTTCCCCCTTCCTGTGATCCAAGTATCGTGACCTTTGGTGTGAAGCATTAAAGGATCTTCTAAATTTTTTTTGAATGGGTTCAGTTTAGGACAAATTGAGTGTGAATGGGATTAGCTACTATTCACCACATTTCTATCAAATCAAGCTGTTGACATAATGTCTTGTAAGTGTCCCTGTGACAGAAGCATAATCATGAGGTGATTCTCCCTCCAAAATCTGCTAATGATATTTGTGGCTTTCCCCATATAGGGTCTGCTCCCTCGTCTCTTATTATGGGGAATCCTTTCTGGGGTAGCTGAGAGTGATATTTCAGTAACAGCTGACAGTCCACATGAAACTCCCCTCTGTTCTGGGAGATTGGGGGGGATTGACATCTCCTTTGGGACATGGCTGCCCTCTGCCAAGTTCTAGAGTAAGGGAGCACCAATCATTAATGGTTTGTGAAGATTATTTCATATTCACAGAAGAATTGTTTTTAATCTGGCCTTGCAAAATTTTGGTTTGAAGGAGGGCTATTATGCAGAACTCCCTCTCCAATGTTCCTCTCGAGACAACTGTTAATTATTAAAATTTTGTTTTTGAATAATTGAAGTACAGTGTTAGTATCTTGAGAAAGGAAGGTCAGTATTGATTCAGAACATCAGCAAACATTTAAAAATGACGAAGAGGATGTTTTTCTAATGGAAAAAGAGGCAAGAACTTCTTTTGTAAAAATAAGAGAATTCTTAATTGCATTGATTTCATTTTCCACTTTATTGCTTAAAAATGATCAGCCTCCCTGTCCTTCCTGCCACTTAATGTCACTTTAGAGGCTGAAAGAGTTAGGAGCTATTTGTCATCATATGAATGCATGTAAAATCACTTCATCTATTCAGCTGCATTGTTTATTTTTTATATAATCATACTGTGATAAATAATTACTTTTCTGTGTAAATTGCTGCATTGATTGTAACTTTCAAATTAGATCTATATAAGATCTATATCTCGATTCTCTGTTCCAGAGATATGCCAAAATGCCACTGGCACAGCAACAGATGTCACTTCAAAGCCCGCATCCGCAAGTACTCCCTCGGCAGAAGCACAAGTCTCACCAACCATGCCCAGCCCCACAGGGAATGACGTCGCTATAAGCACAGCATCTGCAAGCACCTCACCGACCAACGTGACGAGCATAGCATCAACGAGTGATGCGTCGGGTGAAATACTTACTTCTGCAAAAGCCCCCAGCGCCACCACGATTGATGTCAATCCTAGCACACCTTCTCCAAGTCCTTTGACTGTTGAAACCCCTGGCTTCCCAACCTACAGCGGCCCCACTGTTACCGATGTCAACAGAACCACAGCTTTCATGACTTCTCCTCCAGGTGAAACACTGAGCACCACTGCAAATGCAGGCCTCACCGGCACCGAGGGAAGTACAGCCATTGATCCCACACATTCCCCCGCAGATCAAACTCCTGCTCCCACAGAAAAAGACAGCACCACAGGAACCCCTGGCACTAAAACTCCAGCTCCAACAAGGACATCACCCCAGGAAAATCCAAGCCCTTCTGGGGAAGCCAGCAGCACCATAACTGTTGTCAGCACTCAAACAGCATCGACCTCACTCTCAGAGGAAGAATATACCCAGACATCAAGTGGCAGCATCTCGACGCCGATTAGTACTAGTCTCAGCGATGGGACTGCAGAAGTGCTTTCCCCAAGTACCCTACCTGGGACAACGCAGAGCTTGACAACGTTCACCTTGCCGGGGAACAATGGGACTGCAGCCTCAGCTTTTACAACTTCTCCTTCGGGTTTAACAGAGGGTCGCCCCTCCCAGGCTGCTACCACTACGAATGATTCCCCTGAAACCACCCCATCCACAAGTACTCTGTCCTCCGAGACGCTCAGTTCCGCAACAGTGCACAGTGCACCAGAAAATCCCACTGGCACAGCAACAGATGTCACTTCAAAGCCCGCATCCGCAAGTACTCCCTCGGCAGAAGCACAAGTCTCACCAACCATTCCCAGCCCTACAGGGAATGACATTGCTATAAGCACAGCATCTGCAAGCACCTCACTGACCAACGTGATGAGCATAGCATCAACGAGTGATGCGTCGGGTGAAATACATACTTCTGCAAAAGCCCCCAGCGCCACCACGATTGATGTCAATCCTAGCACACCTTCTCCAAGTCCTTTGACTGTCGAAACCCCTGGCTTCCCAACCTACAGCAGCCCCACTGGTACCGATGTCAACAGAACCACAGCTTTCATGACTTCTCCTCCAGGTGAAACACTGAGCACCACTGCAAATGCAGGCCTCACCGGCACCGAGGGAAGTACAGCCATTGATCCCACACATTCCCCCGCAGATCAAACTCCTGCTCCCACAGAAAAAGACAGCACCACAGGAACCCCTGGCACTAAAACTCCAGCTCCAACAAGGACATCACCCCAGGAAAATCCAAGCCCTTCTGGGGAAGCCAGCAGCACCATAACTGTTGTCAGCACTCAAACAGCATCGACCTCACTCTCAGAGGAAGAATATACCCAGACATCAAGTGGCAGCATCTCGACGCCGATTAGTACTAGTCTCAGCGATGGGACTGCAGAAGTGCTTTCCCCAAGTACCCTACCTGGGACAACGCAGAGCTTGACAACGTTCACCTTGCCAGGGAACAATGGGACTGCAGCCTCAGCTTTTACAACTTCTCCTTCGGGTTTAACAGAGGGTCGCCCCTCCCAGGCTGCTACCACTACGAATGATTCCCCTGAAACCACCCCATCCACAAGTACTCTGTCCTCCGAGACGCTCAGTTCCGCAACAGTGCACAGCGCACCAGAAAATGCCACTGGCACAGCAACAGATGTCACTTCAAAGCCCGCATCCGCAAGTACTCCCTCGGCAGAAGCACAAGTCTCACCAACCATTCCCAGCCCTACAGGGAATGACATTGCTATAAGCACAGCATCTGCAAGCACCTCACCGACCAACGTGACGAGCATAGCATCAACGAGTGATGCGTCGGGTGAAATACGTACTTCTGCAAAAGCCCCCAGCGCCACCACGATTGATGTCAATCCTAGCACACCTTCTCCAAGTCCTTTGACTGTCGAAACCCCTGGCTTCCCAACCTACAGCAGCCCCACTGGTACCGATGTCAACAGAACCACAGCTTTCATGACTTCTCCTGCAGGTGAAACACTGAGCAGCACCGCAAATGCAGGCCTCACCGGCACCAAGGGAAGTACAGCCATTGATCCGACACATTCCCCCGCAGATCAAACTCCTGCTCCCACAGAAAAAGACAGCACCACAGGAACCCCTGGCACTAAAACTCCAGCTCCAACAAGGACATCACCCCAGGAAAATCCAAGCCCTTCTGGGGAAGCCAGCAGCACCATAACTGTTGTCAGCACTCAAACAGCATCGACCTCACTCTCAGAGGAAGAATATACCCAGACATCAAGTGGCAGCATGTCGACGCCGATCAGTACTAGTCTCAGCGATGGGACTGCAGAAGTGCTTTCCCCAAGTACCCTACCTGGGGCAACGCAGAGCTTGACAATGTTCACCTTGCCCGGGAACAATGGGACTGTAGCCTCAGCTTTTACAACTTCTCCTTCGGGTTTAACAGAGAGTCCCCCCTCCCAGGCTGCTACCACCAAGAATGATTCCCCTGAACCCACACCACCATCCACAAGTACTCTGTCCTCCGAGATGCTCAGTTCCGCAACAGTGCACAGTGCAACAGAAAATGCCACTGGCACAGCAACAGATGTCACTTCAAAGCCCGCATCCGCAAGTACTCCCTCGGCAGAAGCACAAGTCTCACCAACCTTGCCCAGCCCCACAGGGAATGACGTCGCTATAAGCACAGCTTTGACAGAGACCCTCTCTGAGCAATCCTACACATCTTCATACAGTGCCAGTAGCACCCACAGCAATGTCACCACAAAGGCAGCTTTCTTAACCTCTCCCTCCAATGCAACCCAGAACTCTGCATCCTCACACAGGCCCTCCGCAGAGTCCAGCACAACAATTAGAGATGCCACTGCAAGTGCAGCTTCCACAAGCGCTCCCTTGGGTGAAACACACATTCCCTCAACTAAACTCAGAACCACAGGGATGCAACACACAGCTTCAACCACTGCTCCTTCAGGGAAAACAGACAGCCCTCCACCCATTACGAATCCCACAGGGAATGATAGCGGTACCACCCTGGCCAAGAGCAGCAGCAATCCTTCAACTAGCAAAAATACTATTGACAGCAGTTCTACTACCCTTTCCATTAGCAAATCTAGTAAGTCAAAGAGTACTAGTAGCCCTTTGTCCATTATAACTAGTTCTTTAAAGAGTACTAGAAGTGTTTCCTCTATAAAAACTACCACTGCCAAGAGTACTGGCAGCACTTTCACTATCAAAACTAGTACTGGTAAGAGTACAAGCAGCATTTCCAACATGAAAACTACTTTTGCCAACAGTACTAGTAGCATTTCTACTGCCAAGAGTACAAGTATCCCTTCCACTGCCAAAACTACTACTCCCAGCAGTACAAGCAGCCCTTCCACTATTAAAACTACTCCTGCCAACAGTACTAAAAGTCCTTCCACTGTCAAAATTACTACTGCCAGGGATACTAGCAGACCTTCAACTACCAAAACTACTACTGCTAAGAGTAATAGTAGCCCTTCCACTCCCAAAACTACTACTGCCAAGAGTACTAAAAGTCCTTCCACTGCCAAAACTACTACGGCCAGGAGTACTAGCAGACCTTCAACTATCAAAACTACTACTGCTAAGAGTACTAGTAGCCCATCCACTACCCAAACTACTACTGCTAAGAATACTAGTAGCCCTTCCACTCCCAAAACTACTACTGCCAAGAGTACAAGCAGCTCTTCCACTATTAAAACTACTCCTGCCAAGAGTACTAAAAGTCCTTCCACTGCCAAAACTACTACTGCCAGGGATACTAGCAGACCTTCAACTACCAAAACTACTACTGCTAAGAGTACTAGTAGCCCTTCCACTCCGAAAACTACTACTGCCAAGAGAACAAGCAGCTCTTCAACTATTAAAACTACTCCTGCCAAGAGTACTAAAAGTCCTTCCACTGCCAAAACTACTACTGCCAGGAGTACTAGCAGACCTTCAGCTATCAAAACTACTACTGCTAAGAGTACTAGTAGCCGTTCTACTGCCCAAACTACTACTGCTAAGAATTCTAGTAGCCCTTCCACTCCCAAATCTACTACTGCCAAGAGTACAAGCAGCTCATCCACTATTAAAACTACTACTGCCAAGAGTACTAAAAGTCCTTCCACTGCCAAAACTACTACTGCCAGGAGTACTAGCAGAACTTTAACTATCAAAACTAGTACTGCTAAGAGTACTAGTAGCCCTTCCACTACCAAAACTACTACTGCTAAGAATACTAGTAGCCTTTCCACCCCCAAAACTACTACTGCCAAGAGTACAAGCAGCTCTTCCACTATTAAAACTACTCCTGCCAAGAGTACTAAAAGTCCTTCCACTGCCAAAACTACTACTGCCAGGAGTACTAGCAGACCTTCAACTATCAAAACTAGTACTGCTAAGAGTACTAGCAGCCCTTCCACTCCCAAAACTACTACTGCTAAGAATACTAGTAGCCTTTCCACTCCCAAAACTACTACTGCCAAGAGTACAAGCAGCTCTTCCACTATTAAAACTACTCCTGCCAAGAGTACTAAAAGTCCTTCCACTGCCAAAACTACAACTGCCAGGAGTACTAGCCTACCTTCAACTACCAAAACTACTACTGCTAAGAGTACTAGTAGCCCTTCCACTCCCAAAACTACTCCTGCCAAGAGTACAAGCAGCTCTTCCAGTATTAAAACTACTCCTGCCAAGAGTACTAATAGTCCTTCCACTGCCCAAACTACTACTGCCAGGAGTACTAGCAGACCTTCAACTATCAAAACTAGTACTGCTAAGAGTACTAGCTGCCCTTCCACTCCCAAAACTACTACTGCCAAGAGTACAAGCAGCTCTTCCTTTATTAAAAGTACTCCTGCCAAGAGTACTAAAAGTCCTTCCACTGCCAAAACTACTACTACCAGGAGTACTAGCCTACCTTCAACTACCAAAACTACTACTGCTAAGAATACTAGTAGCCCTTCTACTCCCAAAATTACTACTGCCAAGAGTACAAGCAGCTCTTCCATTATAAAAAGTACTCCTGCCAAGAGTACTAAAAGTCCTTCCACTGCCAAAACTACTACTGCCAGGAGTACTAGCAGACCTTCAACTACCAAAACTACTACTGCTAAGAGTACTGGCAGCCCTTCCACTCCCAAAACTACTACTGCCAAGAGTACTAAAAGTCCTTCCACTGCGAAAACTACGACTGCCAAGAGTACTAAAAGTCCTTCCACTGCGAAAACTACTACTGCCAGGAGTACTAGCAGATCTTCAACTACAAAAACTACTGTTGTCAAGAGTACTACCAGAACTACCACAAGTGGTGAGTATCAGTTTTCATTTGATCTATATGTTTGGTCATTCCTATTTTAAACTTTTCAAAAATCCTGACAATTTTTCCCCCTTCCTGTGATCCAAGTATCGTGACCTTTGGTGTGAAGCATTAAAGGATCTTCTAAAAATTTTTTGAATGGGTTCAGTTTAGGACAAATTGAGTGTGAATGGGATTAGCTACTATTCACCACATTTCTATCAAATCAAGCTGGTGACATAATGTCTTGTAAGTGTCCCTGTGACAGAAGCATAATCATGAGGTGATTCTCCCTCCAAAATCTGCTAATGATATTTGTGGCTTTCCCCATATAGGGTCTGCTCCCTCGTCTCTTATTATGGGGAATCCTTTCTGGGGTAGCTGAGAGTGATATTTCAGTAACAGCTGACAGTCCACATGAAACTCCCCTCTGTTCTGGGAGATTGGGGGAGATTGACATCTCCTTTGGGACATGGCTGCCCTCTGCCAAGTTCTAGAGTAAGGGAGCACCAATCATTAATGGTTTGTGAAGATTATTTCATATTCACAGAAGAATTGTTTTTAATCTGGCCTTGCAAAATTTTGGTTTGAAGGAGGGCTATTATGCAGAACTCCCTCTCCAATGTTCCTCTTGAGACAACTGTTAATTATTAAAATTTTGTTTTTGAATAATTGAAGTACAGTGTTAGTGTAGTAGAATTAAGAGACAATGAAGCCAAGCGATGCAATATAGGAAAAGTTTATTGAATGCGCAGGTTCAAACATGCCAAATCAAGCATCATAAGTTTGAACCCCGAAGGATTCTTAAAGCCATACATTTATAGTGCACTTTACGTCATCATCTATAGAGGCAGTGTTTAAGTATATAAGGTAATGAGAGGAACCAAAAACTGTCTATGTCAGATGGCCAACAGTTAGAATATACATGGTCAGCACCTTATAGATCATGGGTGTCATAAACAGGACACATCTTGCAAGATGACAGGAAACTCCCTGTCTGGGTCGACTTGTTCCCGGACGTGTAAAAATATATATTGCTCCTTCAGCAACTGTCAGCAATTGTTTTCTGCTTAGTGGTGCAAAACCTTAACTTTAATCAGAGTCTTTGATATTAAACATGACCTGTAGAACTGTGGATCATAATTGGGCCTTTTAGCCCACCTTATTAGTATCTTGAGAAAGGAAGGTCAGTATTGATTCAGAACATCAGCAAACATTTAAAAATGACGAAGAGGATGTTTTTCTAATGGAAAAAGAGGCAAGAACTTCTTTTGTAAAAATAAGAGAATTCTTAATTGCATTGATTTCATTTTCCACTTTATTGCTTAAAAATGATCAGCCTCCCTGTCCTTCCTGCCACTTAATGTCACTTTAGAGGCTGAAAGAGTTAGGAGCTATATGTCATCATATGAATGAATGTAAGATCACTTCATCTATTCTGCTGGATTATTTATTTTTTATAAATTCATACTGTGATAAATAATTACTTTTCTGTGTAAATTGCTGCATTGATTGTAACTTTCAAATTAGATCTATATAAGATCTATATCTCTATTCTCTGTTCCAGAGATATGCCAAAATCCCAGTGGCACAGCAACAGATGTCACTTCAAAGCCCGCATCCGCAAGTACTCCCTCGGCAGAAGCACAAGTCTCACCAACCATGCCCAGCCCCACAGGGAATGACGTCGCTATAAGCACAGCATCTGCAAGCACCTCACCGACCAACGTGACGAGCATAGCATCAACGAGTGATGCGTCGGGTGAAATAAGTACTTCTTCAAAAGCCCCCAGCGCCACCACGATTGATGTCAATCCTAGCACACCTTCTCCAAGTCCTTTGACTGTCGAAACCCCTGGCTTCCCAACCTACAGCGGCCCCACTGTTACCGATGTCAACAGAACCACAGCTTTCATGACTTCTCCTGCAGGTGAAACACTGAGCAGCACCGCAAATGCAGGCCTCACCGGCACCGAGGGAAGTACAGCCATTGCTCCCACACATTCCCCCGCAGATCAAACTCCTGCTCCCACAGAAAAAGACAGCACCACAGGAACCCCTGGCACTAAAACTCCAGCTCCAACAGGGACATCACCCCAGGAAAATCCAACCCCTCCTGGGGAAGCCAGCAGCACCATGACTGTTGTCAGCACTCAAACAGCATCGACCTCACTCTCAGAGGAAGAATATACCCAGACATCAAGTGGCAGCATGTCGACGCCGATCAGTACTAGTCTCAGCGATGGGACTGCAGAAGTGCTTTCCCCAAGTACCCTACCTGGGACAACGCAGAGCTTGACAACGTTCACCTTACCGGGGAACAATGGGACTGTAGCCTCAGATTTTACAACTTCTCCTTCGGGTTTAACAGAGAGTCCCCCCTCCCAGGCTGCTACCACCACGAATGATACCCCTGAAACCACCCCATCCATAAGTACTCTGTCCTCCGAGACGCTCAGTTCCGCAACAGTGCACAGTGCACCAGAAAATGCCACTGGCACAGCAACAGATGTCACTTCAAAGCCCGCATCCGCAAGTACTCCCTCGGCAGAAGCACAAGTCTCACCAACCATGCCCAGCCCCACAGGGAATGACGTCGCTATAAGCACAGCATCTGCAAGCACCTCACCGACCAACGTGACGAGCATAGCATTAACGAGTGATGCGTCGGGTGAAATAAGTACTTCTGCAAAAGCCCCCAGCGCCACGACGATTGATGTCAATTCTAGCACACCTTCTCCAAGTCCTTTGACTGTCGAAACCCCTGGCTTCCCAACCTACGGCGGCCCCACTGTTACCGATGTCAACAGAACCACAGCTTTCATGACTTCTCCTGCAGGTGAAACACTGAGCAGCACCGCAAATGCAGGCCTCACCGGCACCGAGGGAAGTACAGCCATTGCTCCCACACATTCCCCCGCAGATCAAACTCCTGCTCCCACAGAAAAAGACAGCACCACAGGAACCCCTGGCACTAAAACTCCAGCTCCAACAGGGACATCACCCCAGGAAAATCCAACCCCTCCTGGGGAAGCCAGCAGCACCATGACTGTTGTCAGCACTCAAACAGCATCGACCTCACTCTCAGAGGAAGAATATACCCAGACATCAAGTGGCAGCATGTCGACGCCGATCAGTACTAGTCTCAGCGATGGGACTGCAGAAGTGCTTTCCCCAAGTACCCTACCTGGGACAACGCAGAGCTTGACAACGTTCACCTTACCGGGGAACAATGGGACTGTAGCCTCAGATTTTACAACTTCTCCTTCGGGTTTAACAGAGAGTCCCCCCTCCCAGGCTGCTACCACCACGAATGATACCCCTGAAACCACCCCATCCATATGTACTCTGTCCTCCGAGACGCTCAGTTCCGCAACAGTGCACAGTGCACCAGAAAATGCCACTGGCACAGCAACAGATGTCACTTCAAAGCCCGCATCCGCAAGTACTCCCTCGGCAGAAGCACAAGTCTCACCAACCATGCCCAGCCCCACAGGGAATGACGTCGCTATAAGCACAGCATCTGCAAGCACCTCACCGACCAACGTGACGAGCATAGCATCAACGAGTGATGCGTCGGGTGAAATACGTACTTCTGCAAAAGCCCCCAGCGCCACCACGATTGATGTCAATCCTAGCACACCTTCTCCAAGTCCTTTGACTGTCGAAACCCCTGGCTTCCCAACCTACGGCGGCCCCACTGTTACCGATGTCAACACAACCACAGCTTTCATGACTTCTCCTGCAGGTGAAACACTGAGCAGCACCGCAAATGCAGGCCTCACCGGCACCGAGGGAAGTACAGCCATTGCTCCCACACATTCCCCCGCAGATCAAACTCCTGCTCCCACAGAAAAAGACAGCACCACAGGAACCCCTGGCACTAAAACTCCAGCTCCAACAGGGACATCACCCCAGGAAAATCCAACCCCTCCTGGGGAAGCCAGCAGCACCATGACTGTTGTCAGCACTCAAACAGCATCGACCTCACTCTCAGAGGAAGAATATACCCAGACATCAAGTGGCAGCATGTCGACGCCGATCAGTACTAGTCTCAGCGATGGGACTGCAGAAGTGCTTTCCCCAAGTACCCTACCTGGGACAACGCAGAGCTTGACAACGTTCACCTTCCCGGGGAACAATGGGACTGTAGCCTCAGATTTTACAATTTCTCCTTCGGGTTTAACAGAGAGTCCCCCCTCCCAGGCTGCTACCACCACGAATGATTCCCCTGAAACCACCCCATCCATAAGTACTCTGTCCTCCGAGACGCTCAGTTCCGCAACAGTGCACAGTGCACCAGAAAATGCCACTGGCACAGCAACAGATGTCACTTCAAAGCCCGCATCCGCAAGTACTCCCTCGGCAGAAGCACAAGTCTCACCAACCATGCCCAGCCCCACAGGGAATGACGTCGCTATAAGCACAGCATCTGCAAGCACCTCACCGACCAACGTGACGAGCATAGCATTAACGAGTGATGCGTCGGGTGAAATAAGTACTTCTGCAAAAGCCCCCAGCGCCACCACGATTGATGTCAATCCTAGCACACCTTCTCCAAGTCCTTTGACTGTCGAAACCCCTGGCTTCCCAACCTACGGCGGCCCCACTGTTACCGATGTCAACACAACCACAGCTTTCATGACTTCTCCTGCAGGTGAAACACTGAGCAGCACCGCAAATGCAGGCCTCACCGGCACCGAGGGAAGTACAGCCATTGCTCCCACACATTCCCCCGCAGATCAAACTCCTGCTCCCACAGAAAAAGACAGCACCACAGGAACCCCTGGCACTAAAACTCCAGCTCCAACAGGGACATCACCCCAGGAAAATCCAACCCCTCCTGGGGAAGCCAGCAGCACCATGACTGTTGTCAGCACTCAAACAGCATCGACCTCACTCTCAGAGGAAGAATATACCCAGACATCAAGTGGCAGCATGTCGACGCCGATCAGTACTAGTCTCAGCGATGGGACTGCAGAAGTGCTTTCCCCAAGTACCCTACCTGGGACAACGCAGAGCTTGACAACGTTCACCTTCCCGGGGAACAATGGGACTGTAGCCTCAGATTTTACAATTTCTCCTTCGGGTTTAACAGAGAGTCCCCCCTCCCAGGCTGCTACCACCACGAATGATTCCCCTGAAACCACCCCATCCATAAGTACTCTGTCCTCCGAGACGCTCAGTTCCGCAACAGTGCACAGTGCACCAGAAAATGCCACTGGCACAGCAACAGATGTCACTTCAAAGCCCGCATCCGCAAGTACTCCCTCGGCAGAAGCACAAGTCTCACCAACCATGCCCAGCCCCACAGGGAATGACGTCGCTATAAGCACAGCATCTGCAAGCACCTCACCGACCAACGTGACGAGCATAGCATTAACGAGTGATGCGTCGGGTGAAATAAGTACTTCTGCAAAAGCCCCCAGCGCCACCACGATTGATGTCAATTCTAGCACACCTTCTCCAAGTCCTTTGACTGTCGAAACCCCTGGCTTCCCAACCTACGGCGGCCCCACTGTTACCGATGTCAACAGAACCACAGCTTTCATGACTTCTCCTGCAGGTGAAACACTGAGCAGCACCGCAAATGCAGGCCTCACCGGCACCGAGGGAAGTACAGCCATTGCTCCCACACATTCCCCCGCAGATCAAACTCCTGCTCCCACAGAAAAAGACAGCACCACAGGAACCCCTGGCACTAAAACTCCAGCTCCAACAGGGACATCACCCCAGGAAAATCCAACCCCTTCTGGGGAAGCCAGCAGCACCATGACTGTTGTCAGCACTCAAACAGCATCGACCTCACTCTCAGAGGAAGAATATACCCAGACATCAAGTGGCAGCATGTCGACGCCGATCAGTACTAGTCTCAGCGATGGGACTGCAGAAGTGCTTTCCCCAAGTACCCTACCTGGGACAACGCTTAGCTTGACAACGTTCACCTTGCCGGGGAACAATGGGACTGTAGCCTCAGCTTTTACAACTTCTCCTTCGGGTTTAACAGAGAGTCCCCCCTCCCAGGCTGCTACCACCACGAATGATTCCCCTGAAACCACCCCATCCACAAGTACTCTGTCCTCCGAGACGCTCAGTTCCGCAACAGTGCACAGTGCACCAGAAAATGCCACTGGCACAGCAACAGATGTCACTTCAAAGCCCGCATCCGCAAGTACTCCCTCGGCAGAAGCACAAGTCTCACCAACCATGCCCAGCCCCACAGGGAATGACGTCGCTATAAGCACAGCATCTGCAAGCACCTCACCGACCAACGTGACGAGCATAGCATCAACGAGTTATGCGTCGGGTGAAATACGTACTTCTGCAAAAGCCACCAGCGCCACCACGATTGATGTCAATCCTAGCACACCTTCTCCAAGTCCTTTGACTGTCGAAACCCCTGGCTTCCCAACCTACGGCGGCCCCACTGTTACCGATGTCAACACAACCACAGCTTTCATGACTTCTCCTGCAGGTGAAACACTGAGCAGCACCGCAAATGCAGGCCTCACCGGCACCGAGGGAAGTACAGCCATTGCTCCCACACATTCCCCCGCAGATCAAACTCCTGCTCCCACAGAAAAAGACAGCACCACAGGAACCCCTGGCACTAAAACTCCAGCTCCAACAGGGACATCACCCCAGGAAAATCCAACCCCTTCTGGGGAAGCCAGCAGCACCATGACTGTTGTCAGCACTCAAACAGCATCGACCTCACTCTCAGAGGAAGAATATACCCAGACATCAAGTGGCAGCATGTCGACGCCGATCAGTACTAGTCTCAGCGATGGGACTGCAGAAGTGCTTTCCCCAAGTACCCTACCTGGGACAACACAGAGCTTGACAACGTTCACCTTGCCGGGGAACAATGGGACTGTAGCCTCAGCTTTTACAACTTCTCCTTCGGGGTTAACAGAGAGTCCCCCCTCCCAGGCTGCTACCACCACGAATGATTCCCCTGAAACCACCACATCCACAAGTACTCTGTCCTCCGAGACGCTCAGTTCCGCAACAGTGCACAGTGCAACAGAAAATGCCACTGGCACAGCAACAGATGTCACTTCAAAGCCCGCATCCGCAAGTACTCCCTCGGCAGAAGCACAAGTCTCACCAACCATGCCCAGCCCCACAGGGAATGACGTCGCTATAAGCACAGCATCTGCAAGCACCTCACCGACCAACGTGACGAGCATAGCATTAACGAGTGATGCGTCGGGTGAAATAAGTACTTCTGCAAAAGCCCCCAGCGCCACCACGATTGATGTCAATTCTAGCACACCTTCTCCAAGTCCTTTGACTGTCGAAACCCCTGGCTTCCCAACCTACGGCGGCCCCACTGTTACCGATGTCAACAGAACCACAGCTTTCATGACTTCTCCTGCAGGTGAAACACTGAGCAGCACCGCAAATGCAGGCCTCACCGGCACCGAGGGAAGTACAGCCATTGCTCCCACACATTCCCCCGCAGATCAAACTCCTGCTCCCACAGAAAAAGACAGCACCACAGGAACCCCTGGCACTAAACTCCAGCTCCAACAGGGACATCACCCCAGGAAAATCCAACCCCTTCTGGGGAAGCCAGCAGCACCATGACTGTTGTCAGCACTCAAACAGCATCGACCTCACTCTCAGAGGAAGAATATACCCAGACATCAAGTGGCAGCATGTCGACGCCGATCAGTACTAGTCTCAGCGATGGGACTGCAGAAGTGCTTTCCCCAAGTACCCTACCTGGGACAACGCTTAGCTTGACAACGTTCACCTTGCCGGGGAACAATGGGACTGTAGCCTCAGCTTTTACAACTTCTCCTTCGGGTTTAACAGAGAGTCCCCCCTCCCAGGCTGCTACCACCACGAATGATTCCCCTGAAACCACCCCATCCACAAGTACTCTGTCCTCCGAGACGCTCAGTTCCGCAACAGTGCACAGTGCACCAGAAAATGCCACTGGCACAGCAACAGATGTCACTTCAAAGCCCGCATCCGCAAGTACTCCCTCGGCAGAAGCACAAGTCTCACCAACCATGCCCAGCCCCACAGGGAATGACGTCGCTATAAGCACAGCATCTGCAAGCACCTCACCGACCAACGTGACGAGCATAGCATCAACGAGTTATGCGTCGGGTGAAATACGTACTTCTGCAAAAGCCACCAGCGCCACCACGATTGATGTCAATCCTAGCACACCTTCTCCAAGTCCTTTGACTGTCGAAACCCCTGGCTTCCCAACCTACGGCGGCCCCACTGTTACCGATGTCAACACAACCACAGCTTTCATGACTTCTCCTGCAGGTGAAACACTGAGCAGCACCGCAAATGCAGGCCTCACCGGCACCGAGGGAAGTACAGCCATTGCTCCCACACATTCCCCCGCAGATCAAACTCCTGCTCCCACAGAAAAAGACAGCACCACAGGAACCCCTGGCACTAAAACTCCAGCTCCAACAGGGACATCACCCCAGGAAAATCCAACCCCTTCTGGGGAAGCCAGCAGCACCATGACTGTTGTCAGCACTCAAACAGCATCGACCTCACTCTCAGAGGAAGAATATACCCAGACATCAAGTGGCAGCATGTCGACGCCGATCAGTACTAGTCTCAGCGATGGGACTGCAGAAGTGCTTTCCCCAAGTACCCTACCTGGGACAACGCAGAGCTTGACAACGTTCACCTTGCCGGGGAACAATGGGACTGTAGCCTCAGCTTTTACAACTTCTCCTTCGGGGTTAACAGAGAGTCCCCCCTCCCAGGCTGCTACCACCACGAATGATTCCCCTGAAACCACCACATCCACAAGTACTCTGTCCTCCGAGACGCTCAGTTCCGCAACAGTGCACAGTGCAACAGAAAATGCCACTGGCACAGCAACAGATGTCACTTCAAAGCCCGCATCCGCAAGTACTCCCTCGGCAGAAGCACAAGTCTCACCAACCATGCCCAGCCCCACAGGGAATGACGTCGCTATAAGCACAGCATCTGCAAGCACCTCACCGACCAACGTGACGAGCATAGCATCAACGAGTGATGCGTTGGGTGAAATACGTACTTCTGCAAAAGCCCCCAGCGCCACCACGATTGATGTCAATCCTAGCACACCTTCTCCAAGTCCTTTGACTGTCGAAACCCCTGGCTTCCCAACCTACGGCGGCCCCACTGTTACCGATGTCAACACAACCACAGCTTTCATGACTTCTCCTGCAGGTGAAACACTGAGCAGCACCGCAAATGCAGGCCTCACCGGCACCGAGGGAAGTACAGCCATTGCTCCCACACATTCCCCCGCAGATCAAACTCCTGCTCCCACAGAAAAAGACAGCACCACAGGAACCCCTGGCACTAAAACTCCAGCTCCAACAGGGACATCACCCCAGGAAAATCCAACCCCTCCTGGGGAAGCCAGCAGCACCATGACTGTTGTCAGCACTCAAACAGCATCGACCTCACTCTCAGAGGAAGAATATACCCAGACATCAAGTGGCAGCATGTCGACGCCGATCAGTACTAGTCTCAGCGATGGGACTGCAGAAGTGCTTTCCCCAAGTACCCTACCTGGGACAACGCAGAGCTTGACAACGTTCACCTTCCCGGGGAACAATGGGACTGTAGCCTCAGATTTTACAACTTCTCCTTCGGGTTTAACAGAGAGTCCCCCCTCCCAGGCTGCTACCACCACGAATGATTCCCCTGAAACCACCCCATCCATAAGTACTCTGTCCTCCGAGACGCTCAGTTCCGCAACAGTGCACAGTGCACCAGAAAATGCCACTGGCACAGCAACAGATGTCACTTCAAAGCCCGCATCCGCAAGTACTCCCTCGGCAGAAGCACAAGTCTCACCAACCATGCCCAGCCCCACAGGGAATGACGTCGCTATAAGCACAGCATCTGCAAGCACCTCACCGACCAACGTGACGAGCATAGCATTAACGAGTGATGCGTCGGGTGAAATAAGTACTTCTGCAAAAGCCCCCAGCGCCACGACGATTGATGTCAATTCTAGCACACCTTCTCCAAGTCCTTTGACTGTCGAAACCCCTGGCTTCCCAACCTACGGCGGCCCCACTGTTACCGATGTCAACACAACCACAGCTTTCATGACTTCTCCTGCAGGTGAAACACTGAGCAGCACCGCAAATGCAGGCCTCACCGGCACCGAGGGAAGTACAGCCATTGCTCCCACACATTCCCCCGCAGATCAAACTCCTGCTCCCACAGAAAAAGACAGCACCACAGGAACCCCTGGCACTAAAACTCCAGCTCCAACAGGGACATCACCCCAGGAAAATCCAACCCCTTCTGGGGAAGCCAGCAGCACCATGACTGTTGTCAGCACTCAAACAGCATCGACCTCACTCTCAGAGGAAGAATATACCCAGACATCAAGTGGCAGCATGTCGACGCCGATCAGTACTAGTCTCAGCGATGGGACTGCAGAAGTGCTTTCCCCAAGTACCCTACCTGGGACAACGCAGAGCTTGACAACGTTCACCTTGCCGGGGAACAATGGGACTGTAGCCTCAGCTTTTACAACTTCTCCTTCGGGGTTAACAGAGAGTCCCCCCTCCCAGGCTGCTACCACCACGAATGATTCCCCTGAAACCACCACATCCACAAGTATTCTGTCCTCCGAGACGCTCAGTTCCGCAACAGTGCACAGTGCAACAGAAAATGCCACTGGCACAGCAACAGATGTCACTTCAAAGCCCGCATCCGCAAGTACTCCCTCGGCAGAAGCACAAGTCTCACCAACCATGCCCAGCCCCACAGGGAATGACGTCGCTATAAGCACAGCATCTGCAAGCACCTCACCGACCAACGTGACGAGCATAGCATTAACGAGTGATGCGTCGGGTGAAATACGTACTTCTGCAAAAGCCCCCAGCGCCACCACGATTGATGTCAATCCTAGCACACCTTCTCCAAGTCCTTTGACTGTCGAAACCCCTGGCTTCCCAACCTACGGCGGCCCCACTGTTACCGATGTCAACACAACCACAGCTTTCATGACTTCTCCTGCAGGTGAAACACTGAGCAGCACCGCAAATGCAGGCCTCACCGGCACCGAGGGAAGTACAGCCATTGCTCCCACACATTCCCCCGCAGATCAAACTCCTGCTCCCACAGAAAAAGACAGCACCACAGGAACCCCTGGCACTAAAACTCCAGCTCCAACAGGGACATCACCCCAGGAAAATCCAACCCCTCCTGGGGAAGCCAGCAGCACCATGACTGTTGTCAGCACTCAAACAGCATCGACCTCACTCTCAGAGGAAGAATATACCCAGACATCAAGTGGCAGCATGTCGACGCCGATCAGTACTAGTCTCAGCGATGGGACTGCAGAAGTGCTTTCCCCAAGTACCCTACCTGGGACAACGCAGAGCTTGACAACGTTCACCTTCCCGGGGAACAATGGGACTGTAGCCTCAGATTTTACAACTTCTCCTTCGGGTTTAACAGAGAGTCCCCCCTCCCAGGCTGCTACCACCACGAATGATTCCCCTGAAACCACCCCATCCATAAGTACTCTGTCCTCCGAGACGCTCAGTTCCGCAACAGTGCACAGTGCACCAGAAAATGCCACTGGCACAGCAACAGATGTCACTTCAAAGCCCGCATCCGCAAGTACTCCCTCGGCAGAAGCACAAGTCTCACCAACCATGCCCAGCCCCACAGGGAATGACGTCGCTATAAGCACAGCATCTGCAAGCACCTCACCGACCAACGTGACGAGCATAGCATTAACGAGTGATGCGTCGGGTGAAATAAGTACTTCTGCAAAAGCCCCCAGCGCCACGACGATTGATGTCAATTCTAGCACACCTTCTCCAAGTCCTTTGACTGTCGAAACCCCTGGCTTCCCAACCTACGGCGGCCCCACTGTTACCGATGTCAACACAACCACAGCTTTCATGACTTCTCCTGCAGGTGAAACACTGAGCAGCACCGCAAATGCAGGCCTCACCGGCACCGAGGGAAGTACAGCCATTGCTCCCACACATTCCCCCGCAGATCAAACTCCTGCTCCCACAGAAAAAGACAGCACCACAGGAACCCCTGGCACTAAAACTCCAGCTCCAACAGGGACATCACCCCAGGAAAATCCAACCCCTTCTGGGGAAGCCAGCAGCACCATGACTGTTGTCAGCACTCAAACAGCATCGACCTCACTCTCAGAGGAAGAATATACCCAGACATCAAGTGGCAGCATGTCGACGCCGATCAGTACTAGTCTCAGCGATGGGACTGCAGAAGTGCTTTCCCCAAGTACCCTACCTGGGACAACGCAGAGCTTGACAACGTTCACCTTCCCGGGGAACAATGGGACTCTAGCCTCAGATTTTACAACTTCTCCTTCGGGTTTAACAGAGAGTCCCCCCTCCCAGGCTGCTACCACCACGAATGATTCCCCTGAAACCACCCCATCCATAAGTACTCTGTCCTCCGAGACGCTCAGTTCCGCAACAGTGCACAGTGCACCAGAAAATGCCACTGGCACAGCAACAGATGTCACTTCAAAGCCCGCATCTGCAAGTACTCCCTCGGCAGAAGCACAAGTCTCACCAACCATGCCCAGCCCCACAGGGAATGACGTCGCTATAAGCACAGCATCTGCAAGCACCTCACCGACCAACGTGACGAGCATAGCATTAACGAGTGATGCGTCGGGTGAAATAAGTACTTCTGCAAAAGGCCCCAGCGCCACCACGATTGATGTCAATTCTAGCACACCTTCTCCAAGTCCGTTGACTGTCGAAACCCCTGGCTTCCCAACCTACGGCGGCCCCACTGTTACCGATGTCAACAGAACCACAGCTTTCATGACTTCTCCTGCAGGTGAAACACTGAGCAGCACCGCAAATGCAGGCCTCACCGGCACCGAGGGAAGTACAGCCATTGCTCCCACACATTCCCCCGCAGATCAAACTCCTGCTCCCACAGAAAAAGACAGCACCACAGGAACCCCTGGCACTAAAACTCCAGCTCCAACAGGGACATCACCCCAGGAAAATCCAACCCCTTCTGGGGAAGCCAGCAGCACCATGACTGTTGTCAGCACTCAAACAGCATCGACCTCACTCTCAGAGGAAGAATATACCCAGACATCAAGTGGCAGCATGTCGACGCCGATCAGTACTAGTCTCAGCGATGGGACTGCAGAAGTGCTTTCCCCAAGTACCCTACCTGGGACAACGCAGAGCTTGACAACGTTCACCTTGCCGGGGAACAATGGGACTGTAGCCTCAGCTTTTACAACTTCTCCTTCGGGGTTAACAGAGAGTCCCCCCTCCCAGGCTGCTACCACCACGAATGATTCCCCTGAAACCACCACATCCACAAGTACTCTGTCCTCCGAGACGCTCAGTTCCGCAACAGTGCACAGTGCAACAGAAAATGCCACTGGCACAGCAACAGATGTCACTTCAAAGCCCGCATCCGCAAGTACTCCCTCGGCAGAAGCACAAGTCTCACCAACCATACCCAGCCCCACAGGGAATGACGTCGCTATAAGCACAGCATCTGCAAGCACCTCACCGACCAACGTGACGAGCATAGCATCAACGAGTGATGCGTCGGGTGAAATACGTACTTCTGCAAAAGCCCCCAGCGCCACCACGATTGATGTCAATCCTAGCACACCTTCTCCAAGTCCTTTGACTGTCGAAACCCCTGGCTTCCCAACCTACGGCGGCCCCACTGTTACCGATGTCAACACAACCACAGCTTTCATGACTTCTCCTGCAGGTGAAACACTGAGCAGCACCGCAAATGCAGGCCTCACCGGCACCGAGGGAAGTACAGCCATTGCTCCCACACATTCCCCCGCAGATCAAACTCCTGCTCCCACAGAAAAAGACAGCACCACAGGAACCCCTGGCACTAAAACTCCAGCTCCAACAGGGACATCACCCCAGGAAAATCCAACCCCTTCTGGGGAAGCCAGCAGCACCATGACTGTTGTCAGCACTCAAACAGCATCGACCTCACTCTCAGAGGAAGAATATACCCAGACATCAAGTGGCAGCATGTCGACGCCGATCAGTACTAGTCTCAGCGATGGGTCTGCAGAAGTGCTTTCCCCAAGTACCCTACCTGGGACAACGCTTAGCTTGACAACGTTCCCCTTCCCGGGGAACAATGGGACTGTAGCCTCAGATTTTACAACTTCTCCTTCGGGTTTAACAGAGAGTCCCCCCTCCCAGGCTGCTACCACCACGAATGATTCCCCTGAAACCACCCCATCCATAAGTACTCTGTCCTCCGAGACGCTCAGTTCCGCAACAGTGCACAGTGCACCAGAAAATGCCACTGGCACAGCAACAGATGTCACTTCAAAGCCCGCATCCGCAAGTACTCCCTCGGCAGAAGCACAAGTCTCACCAACCATGCCCAGCCCCACAGGGAATGACGTCGCTATAAGCACAGCATCTGCAAGCACCTCACCGACCAACGTGACGAGCATAGCATCAACGAGTGATGCGTTGGGTGAAATAAGTACTTCTGCAAAAGCCCCCAGCGCCACGACGATTGATGTCAATCCTAGCACACCTTCTCCAAGTCCTTTGACTGTCGAAACCCCTGGCTTCCCAACCTACGGCGGCCCCACTGTTACCGATGTCAACACAACCACAGCTTTCATGACTTCTCCTGCAGGTGAAACACTGAGCAGCACCGCAAATGCAGGCCTCACCGGCACCGAGGGAAGTACAGCCATTGCTCCCACACATTCCCCCGCAGATCAAACTCCTGGTCCCACAGAAAAAGACAGCACTACAGGAACCCCTGGCACTAAAACTCCAGCTCCAACAAGGACATCACCCCAGGAAAATCCAACCCCTTCTGGGGAAGCCAGCAGCACCATGACTGTTGTCAGCACTCAAACAGCATCGACCTCACTCTCAGAGGAAGAATATACCCAGACATCAAGTGGCAGCATGTCGACGCCGATCAGTACTAGTCTCAGCGATGGGACTGCAGAAGTGCTTTCCCCAAGTACCCTACCTGGGACAACGCAGAGCTTGACAACGTTCACCTTGCCGCGGAACAATGGGACTGTAGCCTCAGATTTTACAACTTCTCCTTCGGGTTTAACAGAGAGTCCCCCCTCCCAGGCTGCTACCACCAAGAATGATTCCCCTGAAACCACCCCATCCACAAGTACTCTGTCCTCCGAGATGCTCAGTTCCGCAACAGTGCACAGTGCAACAGAAAATGCCACTGGCACAGCAACAGATGTCACTTCAAAGCCCGCATCCGCAAGTACTCCCTCGGCAGAAGCACAAGTCTCACCAACCATGCCCAGCCCCACAGGGAATGACGTCGCTATAAGCACAGCATCTGCAAGCACCTCACCGACCAACGTGACGAGCATAGCATCAACAAGTGATGCGTCGGGTGAAATAAGTACTTCTGCAAAAGCCCCCAGCGCCACCACGATTGATGTCAATCCTAGCACACCTTCTCCAAGTCCTTTGACTGTCGAAACCCCTGGCTTCCCAACCTACGGCGGCCCCACTGTTACCGATGTCAACAGAACCACAGCTTTCATGACTTCTCCTCCAGGTGAAACACTGAGCAGCACCGCAAATGCAGGCCTCACCGGCACCGAGGGAAGTACAGCCATTGCTCCCACACATTCCCCCACAGATCAAACTCCTGGTCCCACAGAAAAAGACAGCACTACAGGAACCCCTGGCACTAAAACTCCAGCTCCAACAAGGACATCACCCCAGGAAAATCCAACCCCTTCTGGGGAAGCCAGCAGCACCATGACTATTGTCAGCACTCAAACAGCATCGACCTCACTCTCAGAGGAAGAATATACCCAGACATCAAGTGGCAGCATGTCGACGCCGATCAGTACTAGTCTCAGCGATGGGACTGCAGAAGTGCTTTCCCCAAGTACCCTACCTGGGACAACGCAGAGCTTGACAACGTTCACCTTGCCGGGGAACAATGGGACTGTAGCCTCAGCTTTTACAACTTCTCCTTCGGGTTTAACAGAGAGTCCCCCCTCCCAGGCTGCTACCACCAAGAATGATTCCCCTGAAACCACCCCATCCACAAGTACTCTGTCCTCCGAGATGCTCAGTTCCGCAACAGTGCACAGTGCAACAGAAAATGCCACTGGCACAGCAACAGATGTCACTTCAAAGCCCGCATCCGCAAGTACTCCCTCGGCAGAAGCACAAGTCTCACCAACCATGCCCAGCCCCACAGGGAATGACATCGCTATAAGCACAGCATCTGCAAGCACCTCACCGACCAACGTGACGAGCATAGCATCAACAAGTGATGCGTCGGGTGAAATAAGTACTTCTGCAAAAGCCCCCAGCGCCACCACGATTGATGTCAATCCTAGCACACCTTCTCCAAGTCCTTTGACTGTCGAAACCCCTGGCTTCCCAACCTACGGCGGCCCCACTGTTACCGATGTCAACAGAACCACAGCTTTCATGACTTCTCCTGCAGGTGAAACACTGAGCAGCACCGCAAATGCAGGCCTCACCGGCACCGAGGGAAGTACAGCCATTGCTCCCACACATTCCCCCGCAGATCAAACTCCTGCTCCCACAGAAAAAGACAGCACCACAGGAACCCCTGGCACTAAAACTCCAGCTCCAACAAGGACATCACCCCAGGAAAATCCAACCCCTTCTGGGGAAGCCAGCAGCACCATGACTGTTGTCAGCACTCAAACAGCATCGACCTCACTCTCAGAGGAAGAATATACCCAGACATCAAGTGGCAGCATGTCGACGCCGATCAGTACTAGTCTCAGCGATGGGACTGCAGAAGTGCTTTCCCCAAGTACCCTACCTGGGACAACGCAGAGCTTGACAACGTTCACCTTGCCGGGGAACAATGGGACTGTAGCCTCAGCTTTTACAACTTCTCCTTCGGGGTTAACAGAGAGTCCCCCCTCCCAGGCTGCTACCACCACGAATGATTCCCCTGAAACCACCACATCCACAAGTACTCTGTCCTCCGAGACGCTCAGTTCCGCAACAGTGCACAGTGCAACAGAAAATGCCACTGGCACAGCAACAGATGTCACTTCAAAGCCCGCATCCGCAAGTACTCCCTCGGCAGAAGCACAAGTCTCACCAACCATGCCCAGCCCCACAGGGAATGACGTCGCTATAAGCACAGCATCTGCAAGCACCTCACCGACCAACGTGACGAGCATAGCATCAACGAGTGATGCGTCGGGTGAAATACGTACTTCTGCAAAAGCCCCCAGCGCCACCACGATTGATGTCAATCCTAGCACACCTTCTCCAAGTCCTTTGACTGTCGAAACCCCTGGCTTCCCAACCTACAGCAGCCCCACTGTTACCGATGTCAACAGAACCACAGCTTTCATGACTTCTCCTGCAGGTGAAACACTGAGCAGTACCGCAAATGCAGGCCTCACCGGCACCGAGGGAAGTACAGCCATTGCTCCCACACATTCCCCCGCAGATCAAACTCCTGCTCCCACAGAAAAAGACAGCACCACAGGAACCCCTGGCACTAAAACTCCAGCTCCAACAAGGACATCACCCCAGGAAAATCCAACCCCTTCTGGGGAAGCCAGCAGCACCATGACTGTTGTCAGCACTCAAACAGCATCGACCTCACTCTCAGAGGAAGAATATACCCAGACATCAAGTGGCAGCATGTCGACGCCGATCAGTACTAGTCTCAGCGATGGGACTGCAGAAGTGCTTTCCCCAAGTACCCTACCTGGGACAACGCAGAGCTTGACAATGTTCACCTTGCCGGGGAACAATGGGACTGTAGCCTCAGCTTTTACAACTTCTCCTTCGGGGTTAACAGAGAGTCCCCCCTCCCAGGCTGCTACCACCACGAATGATTCCCCTGAAACCACCACATCCACAAGTACTCTGTCCTCCGAGACGCTCAGTTCCGCAACAGTGCACAGTGCAACAGAAAATGCCACTGGCACAGCAACAGATGTCACTTCAAAGCCCGCATCCGCAAGTACTCCCTCGGCAGAAGCACAAGTCTCACCAACCATGCCCAGCCCCACAGGGAATGACGTCGCTATAAGCACAGCATCTGCAAGCACCTCACCGACCAACGTGACGAGCATAGCATCAACGAGTGATGCGTCGGGTGAAATACGTACTTCTGCAAAAGCCCCCAGCGCCACCACGATTGATGTCAATCCTAGCACACCTTCTCCAAGTCCTTTGACTGTCGAAACCCCTGGCTTCCCAACCTACGGCGGCCCCACTGTTACCGATGTCAACACAACCACAGCTTTCATGACTTCTCCTGCAGGTGAAACACTGAGCAGCACCGCAAATGCAGGCCTCACCGGCACCGAGGGAAGTACAGCCATTGCTCCCACACATTCCCCCGCAGATCAAACTCCTGCTCCCACAGAAAAAGACAGCACCACAGGAACCCCTGGCACTAAAACTCCAGCTCCAACAGGGACATCACCCCAGGAAAATCCAACCCCTTCTGGGGAAGCCAGCAGCACCATGACTGTTGTCAGCACTCAAACAGCATCGACCTCACTCTCAGAGGAAGAATATACCCAGACATCAAGTGGCAGCATGTCGACGCCGATCAGTACTAGTCTCAGCGATGGGTCTGCAGAAGTGCTTTCCCCAAGTACCCTACCTGGGACAACGCTTAGCTTGACAACGTTCACCTTCCCGGGGAACAATGGGACTGTAGCCTCAGATTTTACAACTTCTCCTTCGGGTTTAACAGAGAGTCCCCCCTCCCAGGCTGCTACCACCACGAATGATTCCCCTGAAACCACCCCATCCATAAGTACTCTGTCCTCCGAGACGCTCAGTTCCGCAACAGTGCACAGTGCACCAGAAAATGCCACTGGCACAGCAACAGATGTCACTTCAAAGCCCGCATCCGCAAGTACTCCCTCGGCAGAAGCACAAGTCTCACCAACCATGCCCAGCCCCACAGGGAATGACGTCGCTATAAGCACAGCATCTGCAAGCACCTCACCGACCAACGTGACGAGCATAGCATCAACGAGTGATGCGTCGGGTGAAATAAGTACTTCTGCAAAAGCCCCCAGCGCCACGACGATTGATGTCAATCCTAGCACACCTTCTCCAAGTCCTTTGACTGTCGAAACCCCTGGCTTCCCAACCTACGGCGGCCCCACTGTTACCGATGTCAACACAACCACAGCTTTCATGACTTCTCCTGCAGGTGAAACACTGAGCAGCACCGCAAATGCAGGCCTCACCGGCACCGAGGGAAGTACAGCCATTGCTCCCACACATTCCCCCGCAGATCAAACTCCTGCTCCCACAGAAAAAGACAGCACCACAGGAACCCCTGGCACTAAAACTCCAGCTCCAACAGGGACATCACCCCAGGAAAATCCAACCCCTTCTGGGGAAGCCAGCAGCACCATGACTGTTGTCAGCACTCAAACAGCATCGACCTCACTCTCAGAGGAAGAATATACCCAGACATCAAGTGGCAGCATGTCGACGCCGATCAGTACTAGTCTCAGCGATGGGACTGCAGAAGTGCTTTCCCCAAGTACCCTACCTGGGACAACGCAGAGCTTGACAACGTTCACCTTGCCGGGGAACAATGGGACTGTAGCCTCAGCTTTTACAACTTCTCCTTCGGGGTTAACAGAGAGTCCCCCCTCCCAGGCTGCTACCACCACGAATGATTCCCCTGAAACCACCACATCCACAAGTACTCTGTCCTCCGAGACGCTCAGTTCCGCAACAGTGCACAGTGCAACAGAAAATGCCACTGGCACAGCAACAGATGTCACTTCAAAGCCCGCATCCGCAAGTACTCCCTCGGCAGAAGCACAAGTCTCACCAACCATGCCCAGCCCCACAGGGAATGACGTCGCTATAAGCACAGCATCTGCAAGCACCTCACCGACCAACGTGACGAGCATAGCATCAACGAGTGATGCGTCGGGTGAAATACGTACTTCTGCAAAAGCCCCCAGCGCCACCACGATTGATGTCAATCCTAGCACACCTTCTCCAAGTCCTTTGACTGTCGAAACCCCTGGCTTCCCAACCTACAGCAGCCCCACTGTTACCGATGTCAACAGAACCACAGCTTTCATGACTTCTCCTGCAGGTGAAACACTGAGCAGCACCACAAATGCAGGCCTCACCGGCACCGAGGGAAGTACAGCCATTGCTCCCACACATTCCCCCGCAGATCAAACTCCTGCTCCCACAGAAAAAGACAGCACCACAGGAACCCCTGGCACTAAAACTCCAGCTCCAACAAGGACATCACCCCAGGAAAATCCAACCCCTTCTGGGGAAGCCAGCAGCACCATGACTGTTGTCAGCACTCAAACAGCATCGACCTCACTCTCAGAGGAAGAATATACCCAGACATCAAGTGGCAGCATGTCGACGCCGATCAGTACTAGTCTCAGCGATGGGACTGCAGAAGTGCTTTCCCCAAGTACCCTACCTGGGACAACGCAGAGCTTGACAACGTTCACCTTGCCGGGGAACAATGGGACTGTAGCCTCAGCTTTTACAACTTCTCCTTCGGGGTTAACAGAGAGTCCCCCCTCCCAGGCTGCTACCACCACGAATGATTCCCCTGAAACCACCACATCCACAAGTACTCTGTCCTCCGAGACGCTCAGTTCCGCAACAGTGCACAGTGCAACAGAAAATGCCACTGGCACAGCAACAGATGTCACTTCAAAGCCCGCATCCGCAAGTACTCCCTCGGCAGAAGCACAAGTCTCACCAACCATGCCCAGCCCCACAGGGAATGACGTCGCTATAAGCACAGCATCTGCAAGCACCTCACCGACCAACGTGACGAGCATAGCATCAACGAGTGATGCGTCGGGTGAAATACGTACTTCTGCAAAAGCCCCCAGCGCCACCACGATTGATGTCAATCCTAGCACACCTTCTCCAAGTCCTTTGACTGTCGAAACCCCTGGCTTCCCAACCTACGGCGGCCCCACTGTTACCGATGTCAACACAACCACAGCTTTCATGACTTCTCCTGCAGGTGAAACACTGAGCAGCACCGCAAATGCAGGCCTCACCGGCACCGAGGGAAGTACAGCCATTGCTCCCACACATTCCCCCGCAGATCAAACTCCTGCTCCCACAGAAAAAGACAGCACCACAGGAACCCCTGGCACTAAAACTCCAGCTCCAACAGGGACATCACCCCAGGAAAATCCAACCCCTTCTGGGGAAGCCAGCAGCACCATGACTGTTGTCAGCACTCAAACAGCATCGACCTCACTCTCAGAGGAAGAATATACCCAGACATCAAGTGGCAGCATGTCGACGCCGATCAGTACTAGTCTCAGCGATGGGTCTGCAGAAGTGCTTTCCCCAAGTACCCTACCTGGGACAACGCTTAGCTTGACAACGTTCACCTTCCCGGGGAACAATGGGACTGTAGCCTCAGATTTTACAACTTCTCCTTCGGGTTTAACAGAGAGTCCCCCCTCCCAGGCTGCTACCACCACGAATGATTCCCCTGAAACCACCCCATCCATAAGTACTCTGTCCTCCGAGACGCTCAGTTCCGCAACAGTGCACAGTGCACCAGAAAATGCCACTGGCACAGCAACAGATGTCACTTCAAAGCCCGCATCCGCAAGTACTCCCTCGGCAGAAGCACAAGTCTCACCAACCATGCCCAGCCCCACAGGGAATGACGTCGCTATAAGCACAGCATCTGCAAGCACCTCACCGACCAACGTGACGAGCATAGCATCAACGAGTGATGCGTCGGGTGAAATAAGTACTTCTGCAAAAGCCCCCAGCGCCACGACGATTGATGTCAATCCTAGCACACCTTCTCCAAGTCCTTTGACTGTCGAAACCCCTGGCTTCCCAACCTACGGCGGCCCCACTGTTACCGATGTCAACACAACCACAGCTTTCATGACTTCTCCTGCAGGTGAAACACTGAGCAGCACCGCAAATGCAGGCCTCACCGGCACCGAGGGAAGTACAGCCATTGCTCCCACACATTCCCCCGCAGATCAAACTCCTGGTCCCACAGAAAAAGACAGCACCACAGGAACCCCTGGCACTAAAACTCCAGCTCCAACAGGGACATCACCCCAGGAAAATCCAACCCCTTCTGGGGAAGCCAGCAGCACCATGACTGTTGTCAGCACTCAAACAGCATCGACCTCACTCTCAGAGGAAGAATATACCCAGACATCAAGTGGCAGCATGTCGACGCCGATCAGTACTAGTCTCAGCGATGGGACTGCAGAAGTGCTTTCCCCAAGTACCCTACCTGGGACAACGCAGAGCTTGACAACGTTCACCTTGCCGGGGAACAATGGGACTGTAGCCTCAGCTTTTACAACTTCTCCTTCGGGGTTAACAGAGAGTCCCCCCTCCCAGGCTGCTACCACCACTAATGATTCCCCTGAAACCACCACATCCACAAGTACTCTGTCCTCCGAGACGCTCAGTTCCGCAACAGTGCACAGTGCAACAGAAAATGCCACTGGCACAGCAACAGATGTCACTTCAAAGCCCGCATCCGCAAGTACTCCCTCGGCAGAAGCACAAGTCTCACCAACCATGCCCAGCCCCACAGGGAATGACGTCGCTATAAGCACAGCATCTGCAAGCACCTCACCGACCAACGTGACGAGCATAGCATCAACGAGTGATGCTTCGGGTGAAATAAGTACTTCTGCAAAAGCCCCCAGCGCCACCACGATTGATGTCAGTCCTAGCACACCTTCTCCAAGTCCTTTGACTGTCGAAACCCCTGGCTTCCCAACCTACAGCAGCCCCACTGTTACCGATGTCAACAGAACCACAGCTTTCATGACTTCTCCTGCAGGTGAAACACTGAGCAGCACCGCAAATGCAGGCCTCACCGGCACCGAGGGAAGTACAGCCATTGCTCCCACACATTCCCCCGCAGATCAAACTCCTGCTCCCACAGAAAAAGACAGCACCACAGGAACCCCTGGCACTAAAACTCCAGCTCCAACAAGGACATCACCCCAGGAAAATCCAACCCCTTCTGGGGAAGCCAGCAGCACCATGACTGTTGTCAGCACTCAAACAGCATCGACCTCACTCTCAGAGGAAGAATATACCCCGACATCAAGTGGCAGCATGTCGACGCCGATCAGTACTAGTCTCAGCGATGGGACTGCAGAAGTGCTTTCCCCAAGTACCCTACCTGGGACAACGCAGAGCTTGACAACGTTCACCTTGCCGGGGAACAATGGGACTGTAGCCTCAGATTTTACAACTTCTCCTTCGGGGTTAACAGAGAGTCCCCCCTCCCAGGCTGCTACCACCACGAATGATTCCCCTGAAACCACCACATCCACAAGTACTCTGTCCTCCGAGACGCTCAGTTCCGCAACAGTGCACAGTGCAACAGAAAATGCCACTGGCACAGCAACAGATGTCACTTCAAAGCCCGCATCCGCAAGTACTCCCTCGGCAGAAGCACAAGTCTCACCAACCATGCCCAGCCCCACAGGGAATGACGTCGCTATAAGCACAGCATCTGCAAGCACCTCACCGACCAACGTGACGAGCATAGCATCAACGAGTGATGCGTCGGGTGAAATACGTACTTCTGCAAAAGCCCCCAGCGCCACCACGATTGATGTCAATCCTAGCACACCTTCTCCAAGTCCTTTGACTGTCGAAACCCCTGGCTTCCCAACCTACAGCAGCCCCACTGTTACCGATGTCAACAGAACCACAGCTTTCATGACTTCTCCTGCAGGTGAAACACTGAGCAGCACCGCAAATGCAGGCCTCACCGGCACCGAGGGAAGTACAGCCATTGCTCCCACACATTCCCCCGCAGATCAAACTCCTGCTCCCACAGAAAAAGACAGCACCACAGGAACCCCTGGCACTAAAACTCCAGCTCCAACAAGGACATCACCCCAGGAAAATCCAACCCCTTCTGGGGAAGCCAGCAGCACCATGACTGTTGTCAGCACTCAAACAGCATCGACCTCACTCTCAGAGGAAGAATATACCCAGACATCAAGTGGCAGCATGTCGACGCCGATCAGTACTAGTCTCAGCGATGGGACTGCAGAAGTGCTTTCCCCAAGTACCCTACCTGGGACAACGCAGAGCTTGACAACGTTCACCTTGCCGGGGAACAATGGGACTGTAGCCTCAGCTTTTACAACTTCTCCTTCGGGGTTAACAGAGAGTCCCCCCTCCCAGGCTGCTACCACCACGAATGATTCCCCTGAAACCACCACATCCACAAGTACTCTGTCCTCCGAGACGCTCAGTTCCGCAACAGTGCACAGTGCAACAGAAAATGCCACTGGCACAGCAACAGATGTCACTTCAAAGCCCGCATCCGCAAGTACTCCCTCGGCAGAAGCACAAGTCTCACCAACCATGCCCAGCCCCACAGGGAATGACGTCGCTATAAGCACAGCATCTGCAAGCACCTCACCGACCAACGTGACGAGCATAGCATCAACGAGTGATGCGTCGGGTGAAATACGTACTTCTGCAAAAGCCCCCAGCGCCACCACGATTGATGTCAATCCTAGCACACCTTCTCCAAGTCCTTTGACTGTCGAAACCCCTGGCTTCCCAACCTACGGCGGCCCCACTGTTACCGATGTCAACACAACCACAGCTTTCATGACTTCTCCTGCAGGTGAAACACTGAGCAGCACCGCAAATGCAGGCCTCACCGGCACCGAGGGAAGTACAGCCATTGCTCCCACACATTCCCCCGCAGATCAAACTCCTGCTCCCACAGAAAAAGACAGCACCACAGGAACCCCTGGCACTAAAACTCCAGCTCCAACAGGGACATCACCCCAGGAAAATCCAACCCCTTCTGGGGAAGCCAGCAGCACCATGACTGTTGTCAGCACTCAAACAGCATCGACCTCACTCTCAGAGGAAGAATATACCCAGACATCAAGTGGCAGCATGTCGACGCCGATCAGTACTAGTCTCAGCGATGGGTCTGCAGAAGTGCTTTCCCCAAGTACCCTACCTGGGACAACGCTTAGCTTGACAACGTTCACCTTCCCGGGGAACAATGGGACTGTAGCCTCAGATTTTACAACTTCTCCTTCGGGTTTAACAGAGAGTCCCCCCTCCCAGGCTGCTACCACCACGAATGATTCCCCTGAAACCACCCCATCCATAAGTACTCTGTCCTCCGAGACGCTCAGTTCCGCAACAGTGCACAGTGCACCAGAAAATGCCACTGGCACAGCAACAGATGTCACTTCAAAGCCCGCATCCGCAAGTACTCCCTCGGCAGAAGCACAAGTCTCACCAACCATGCCCAGCCCCACAGGGAATGACGTCGCTATAAGCACAGCATCTGCAAGCACCTCACCGACCAACGTGACGAGCATAGCATCAACGAGTGATGCGTCGGGTGAAATACGTACTTCTGCAAAAGCCCCCAGCGCCACCACGATTGATGTCAATCCTAGCACACCTTCTCCAAGTCCTTTGACTGTCGAAACCCCTGGCTTCCCAACCTACAGCAGCCCCACTGTTACCGATGTCAACAGAACCACAGCTTTCATGACTTCTCCTGCAGGTGAAACACTGAGCAGCACCGCAAATGCAGGCCTCACCGGCACCGAGGGAAGTACAGCCATTGCTCCCACACATTCCCCCGCAGATCAAACTCCTGCTCCCACAGAAAAAGACAGCACCACAGGAACCCCTGGCACTAAAACTCCAGCTCCAACAAGGACATCACCCCAGGAAAATCCAACCCCTTCTGGGGAAGCCAGCAGCACCATGACTGTTGTCAGCACTCAAACAGCATCGACCTCACTCTCAGAGGAAGAATATACCCAGACATCAAGTGGCAGCATGTCGACGCCGATCAGTACTAGTCTCAGCGATGGGACTGCAGAAGTGCTTTCCCCAAGTACCCTACCTGGGACAACGCAGAGCTTGACAACGTTCACCTTGCCGGGGAACAATGGGACTGTAGCCTCAGCTTTTACAACTTCTCCTTCGGGGTTAACAGAGAGTCCCCCCTCCCAGGCTGCTACCACCACGAATGATTCCCCTGAAACCACCACATCCACAAGTACTCTGTCCTCCGAGACGCTCAGTTCCGCAACAGTGCACAGTGCAACAGAAAATGCCACTGGCACAGCAACAGATGTCACTTCAAAGCCCGCATCCGCAAGTACTCCCTCGGCAGAAGCACAAGTCTCACCAACCATGCCCAGCCCCACAGGGAATGACGTCGCTATAAGCACAGCATCTGCAAGCACCTCACCGACCAACGTGACGAGCATAGCATCAACGAGTGATGCGTCGGGTGAAATACGTACTTCTGCAAAAGCCCCCAGCGCCACCACGATTGATGTCAATCCTAGCACACCTTCTCCAAGTCCTTTGACTGTCGAAACCCCTGGCTTCCCAACCTACGGCGGCCCCACTGTTACCGATGTCAACACAACCACAGCTTTCATGACTTCTCCTGCAGGTGAAACACTGAGCAGCACCGCAAATGCAGGCCTCACCGGCACCGAGGGAAGTACAGCCATTGCTCCCACACATTCCCCCGCAGATCAAACTCCTGCTCCCACAGAAAAAGACAGCACCACAGGAACCCCTGGCACTAAAACTCCAGCTCCAACAGGGACATCACCCCAGGAAAATCCAACCCCTTCTGGGGAAGCCAGCAGCACCATGACTGTTGTCAGCACTCAAACAGCATCGACCTCACTCTCAGAGGAAGAATATACCCAGACATCAAGTGGCAGCATGTCGACGCCGATCAGTACTAGTCTCAGCGATGGGTCTGCAGAAGTGCTTTCCCCAAGTACCCTACCTGGGACAACGCTTAGCTTGACAACGTTCACCTTCCCGGGGAACAATGGGACTGTAGCCTCAGATTTTACAACTTCTCCTTCGGGTTTAACAGAGAGTCCCCCCTCCCAGGCTGCTACCACCACGAATGATTCCCCTGAAACCACCCCATCCATAAGTACTCTGTCCTCCGAGACGCTCAGTTCCGCAACAGTGCACAGTGCACCAGAAAATGCCACTGGCACAGCAACAGATGTCACTTCAAAGCCCGCATCCGCAAGTACTCCCTCGGCAGAAGCACAAGTCTCACCAACCATGCCCAGCCCCACAGGGAATGACGTCGCTATAAGCACAGCATCTGCAAGCACCTCACCGACCAACGTGACGAGCATAGCATCAACGAGTGATGCGTCGGGTGAAATAAGTACTTCTGCAAAAGCCCCCAGCGCCACGACGATTGATGTCAATCCTAGCACACCTTCTCCAAGTCCTTTGACTGTCGAAACCCCTGGCTTCCCAACCTACGGCGGCCCCACTGTTACCGATGTCAACACAACCACAGCTTTCATGACTTCTCCTGCAGGTGAAACACTGAGCAGCACCGCAAATGCAGGCCTCACCGGCACCGAGGGAAGTACAGCCATTGCTCCCACACATTCCCCCGCAGATCAAACTCCTGGTCCCACAGAAAAAGACAGCACCACAGGAACCCCTGGCACTAAAACTCCAGCTCCAACAGGGACATCACCCCAGGAAAATCCAACCCCTTCTGGGGAAGCCAGCAGCACCATGACTGTTGTCAGCACTCAAACAGCATCGACCTCACTCTCAGAGGAAGAATATACCCAGACATCAAGTGGCAGCATGTCGACGCCGATCAGTACTAGTCTCAGCGATGGGACTGCAGAAGTGCTTTCCCCAAGTACCCTACCTGGGACAACGCAGAGCTTGACAACGTTCACCTTGCCGGGGAACAATGGGACTGTAGCCTCAGCTTTTACAACTTCTCCTTCGGGGTTAACAGAGAGTCCCCCCTCCCAGGCTGCTACCACCACTAATGATTCCCCTGAAACCACCACATCCACAATTACTCTGTCCTCCGAGACGCTCAGTTCCGCAACAGTGCACAGTGCAACAGAAAATGCCACTGGCACAGCAACAGATGTCACTTCAAAGCCCGCATCCGCAAGTACTCCCTCGGCAGAAGCACAAGTCTCACCAACCATGCCCAGCCCCACAGGGAATGACGTCGCTATAAGCACAGCATCTGCAAGCACCTCACCGACCAACGTGACGAGCATAGCATCAACGAGTGATGCTTCGGGTGAAATAAGTACTTCTGCAAAAGCCCCCAGCGCCACCACGATTGATGTCAATCCTAGCACACCTTCTCCAAGTCCTTTGACTGTCGAAACCCCTGGCTTCCCAACCTACAGCAGCCCCACTGTTACCGATGTCAACAGAACCACAGCTTTCATGACTTCTCCTGCAGGTGAAACACTGAGCAGCACCGCAAATGCAGGCCTCACCGGCACCGAGGGAAGTACAGCCATTGCTCCCACACATTCCCCCGCAGATCAAACTCCTGCTCCCACAGAAAAAGACAGCACCACAGGAACCCCTGGCACTAAAACTCCAGCTCCAACAAGGACATCACCCCAGGAAAATCCAACCCCTTCTGGGGAAGCCAGCAGCACCATGACTGTTGTCAGCACTCAAACAGCATCGACCTCACTCTCAGAGGAAGAATATACCCCGACATCAAGTGGCAGCATGTCGACGCCGATCAGTACTAGTCTCAGCGATGGGACTGCAGAAGTGCTTTCCCCAAGTACCCTACCTGGGACAACGCAGAGCTTGACAACGTTCACCTTGCCGGGGAACAATGGGACTGTAGCCTCAGATTTTACAACTTCTCCTTCGGGTTTAACAGAGAGTCCCCCCTCCCAGGCTGCTACCACCAAGAATGATTCCCCTGAAACCACCCCATCCACAAGTACTCTGTCCTCCGAGACACTCAGTTCCGCAACAGTGCACAGTGCAACAGAAAATGCCACTGGCACAGCAACAGATGTCACTTCAAAGCCCGCATCCGCAAGTACTCCCTCGGCAGAAGCACAAGTCTCACCAACCATGCCCAGCCCCACAGGGAATGACGTCGCTATAAGCACAGCATCTGCAAGCACCTCACCGACCAACGTGACGAGCATAGCATCAACGAGTGATGCGTCGGGTGAAATAAGTACTTCTGCAAAAGCCCCCAGCGCCACCACGATTGATGTCAATTCTAGCACACCTTCTCCAAGTCCTTTGACTGTCGAAACCCCTGGCTTCCCAACCTACGGCGGCCCCACTGTTACCGAAGTCAACAGAACCACAGCTTTCATGACTTCTCCTCCAGGTGAAACACTGAGCAGCACCGCAAATGCAGGCCTCACCGGCACCGAGGGAAGTACAGCCATTGCTCCCACACATTCCCCCGCAGATCAAACTCCTGCTCCCACAGAAAAAGACAGCACCACAGGAACCCCTGGCACTAAAACTCCAGCTCCAACAAGGACATCACCCCAGGAAAATCCAACCCCTTCTGGGGAAGCCAGCAGCACCATGACTGTTGTCAGCACGCAAACAGCATCGACCTCACTCTCAGAGGAAGAATATACCCAGACATCAAGTGGCAGCATCTCGACGCCGATCAGTACTAGTCTCAGCGATGGGACTGCAGAAGTGCTTTCCCCAAGTACCCTACCTGGGACAACGCAGAGCTTGACAACGTTCACCTTGCCGGGGAACAATGGGACTGTAGCCTCAGATTTTACAACTTCTCCTTCGGGTTTAACAGAGAGTCCCCCTTCCCAGGCTGCTACCACCACGAATGATTCCCCTGAAACCACCCCATCCACAAGTACTCTGTCCTCCGAGACGCTCAGTTCCGCAACAGTGCACAGTGCAACAGAAAATGCCACTGGCACAGCAACAGATGTCACTTCAAAGCCCGCATCCGCAAGTACTCCCTCGGCAGAAGCACAAGTCTCACCAACCATGCCCAGCCCCACAGGGAATGACGTCGCTATAAGCACAGCTTTGACAGAGACCCTCTCTGAGCAATCCTACACTTCTTCATACAGTGCCAGTAGCGCCCTCAGCAATGTCACCACAAAGGCAGCTTTCTTCACCTCTCCCCCCAATGTAACCCAGAACTCTGCATCCTCACACAGGCCCTCCGCAGAGTCCAGCACAACAATTAGAGATGCCACTGCAAGTGCAGCTTCCACAAGTGCTCCCTTGGGTGAAACACACATTCCCTCAACTTCACTCAGAACCACAGGGATGCAACACACAGCTTCAACCACTGCTCCTTCAGGGAAAACAGACAGCCCTAATAGCTTTTCTACTGCCAAGAGTACAAGTATCCCTTCCACTGGCAAAACTACTACTCCCAGCAGTACAAGCAGCTCTTCCACTATTAAAACTACTCCTGCCAAGAGTACTAAAAGTCCTTCCACTGCCAAAACTACTACTGCCAGGGATACTAGTAGACCTTCAACTTCCAAAACTACTACTGCTAAGAGTAGTAGTAGCCCTTCCACTCCCAAAACTACTACTGCCAAGAGTACAAGCAGCTCTTCCACTATTAAAACTACTCCTGCCAAGAGTACTAAAAGTCCTTCCACTGCCAAAACTACTACTGCCAGGAGTACTAGCAGACCTTCAACTATCAAAACTAGTACTGCTAAGAGTACTAGTAGCCCTTCCACTACCAAAACTACTACTGCTAAGAATAGTAGTAGCCCTTCCACTCCCAAAACTACTACTGCCAAGAGTACAAGCAGCTCTTCCACTATTAAAACTACTCCTGCCAAGAGTACTAAAAGTCCTTCCACTCCCAAAACTACTACTGCCAGGAGTACTAGCAGACCTTCAACTATCAAAACTACTACTGCTAAGAGTACTGGTAGCCCTTCCACTCCCAAAACTACTACTGCCAAGAGTACGAGCAGTCCTTCCACTCCCAAAACTACGACTGCCAAGAGTACTAAAAGTCCTTCCACTGCGAAAACTACTACTCCCAGGAGTACTAGCAGATCTTCAACTACAAAAACTACTGTTGTCAAGAGTACTACCAGAACTACCACAAGTGGTGAGTATCAGTTTTCATTTGATCTATATGTTTGGTCATTCCTATTTTAAACTTTTCAAAAATCCTGACAATTTTTTCCCTTTCCTGTGATCCAAGTATCGTGACCTTTGGTGTGAAGCATTAAAGGATCTTCTAAATTTTTTTTTGAATGGGTTCAGTTTAGGACAAATTGAGTGTGAATGGGATTAGCTACTATTCACCACATTTCTATCAAATCAAGCTGTTGACATAATGTCTTGTAAGTGTCCCTGTGACAGAAGCATAATCATGAGGTGATTCTGCTAATGATATTTGTGGCTTTCCCCATATAGGGTCTGCTCCCTCGTCTCTTATTATGGGGAATCCTGTCTGGCATAGCTGAGAGTGATATTTCAGTAACAGCTGACAGTCCACAGGAAACTCCCCTCTGTTCTGGGAGATTGGGGGGGATTGACATCTCCTTTGGGACATGGCTGCCCTCTGCCAAGTTCTAGAGTAAGGGAGCACCTATCATTAATGGTTTGTGAAGATTATTTCATATTCACAGAAGAATTGTTTTTAATCTGGCCTTGCAAAATTTTGGTTTGAAGGAGGGCTATTATGCAGAACTCCCTCTCCAATGTTCCTCTCGAGACAACTGTTAATTATTAAAATTTGTTTTTGAATAATTGCAGTACAGTGTTAGTATCTTGAGAAAGGAAGGTCAGTATTGATTCAGAACATCAGCAAACATTTAAAAATGACGAAGAGGATGTTTTTCTAATGAAAAAAGAGGCAAGAACTTCTTTTGTAAAAATAAGAGAATTCTTAATTGCATTGATTTCATTTTCCACTTTATTGCTTAAAAATGATCAGCCTCCCTGTCCTTCCTGCCAGTTAATGTCACTTTAGAGGCTGAAAGAGTGAGGAGTTATTTGTCATCATATGAATGCATGTAAGATCACTTCATCCATTCTGCTGCATTGTTTATTTTTTATACATTCATACTGTGATAAATAATTACTTTTCTGTGTAAATTGCTGCATTGATTGTAACTTTCAAATTAGATCTATATAAGATCTATATCTCTATTCTCTGTTCCAGAGATATGCCAAAATGGTGGAATCCATGATGGAACAAGGTGCATCTGTAATGAGGATTTATTCTATGGACCCAAGTGTGAGTTCCCCTTGGAGGAAATTCCACTCCCTGAATGTAAGTTCAACCAGGGAGAGCGTGATTACTTTTTCCTGATTGCAGCCTAAAACAAATTCTTGTTTCCAGATATGTTGGATTATCATATTAGAATAAAGAGGTTGCATAGGGAAGAAATGTGGCTTAATTGAAGGTCCTTTATAGTGCACGTAAACCGGGAACCTGGTTCTCGATAGTTCTCCATTCCCAGTTCTCTCTGAGTTCTGGGAAAGATGGTTCACAGAGGGCTAGAGGTTTGCCAGTCACAAGCAAAAGTGATTACTTTGTCCCCCCCCCCCCACCAAACTGGCTAAGAGCTCTCATGAATAACTAAAAAAATATTGTGGTTCTGTGCTGAATAAAATTTCTTCATCTAAGGAAAATCATGGAGGTGAGATTTGGAGATTGCCTCAAAAATGCATTGATCATACACTGTTTCAAAACACAGATCTGTGAACATCTAGAAACAACATTACAACTAGAAACAGCACATGATTATTAAAAAACAGATCAATCCAATCTTATTTCATTCTTTGATAAAGTGACGAAATTATTAGATGAGCGATAAGCTGTGGACATAGTATACTTACAGTATACTCATAGTATATTTAGTATACAAGATGTATACAACCCGATGTCACCCACATCTGACCAGTCACAAGATCCTGATCTGACATAATCCTCACCTGATGTGACTTCCCCATCACAAGACCTACTGATCACACTTAGATTTTATAAGTAGAACACCAACATTCACATCCCCTAAATTCTGCTGAAGATGTTACTTAGTCTGGTAATGAAACATTCAGAAACCAACCCACAAGTTTGAAGAACGAACCTTACCCTCATTCTACAACCAAGCTACAGGTATTCACCACTACTGCATAGTATACCTAGATTTCAGTAAGACATTCAAAAAAGTAGACTGTAACCTACTTCTCGGTAAGCTAGAAGAATATGTTATATACAGAATCACTACTAGATGGATTGGTAACCGTCTGGTAAATGTTACTCAACAAGTAATCCTTAATGATATTACATCTATATGGAAGGTAGGAAGCAGTGAGGTACCACAAAGTTCTGTCTTAGGCCCAGTGTTCAACATCTTCTTAGAGGAGGGAATAGAAGGGGAATTCATCAAATTTGCAGATTACACTAAACTCACAGGACTAGCCAACACCCCAGAAACATAGGATCAAAAAGGATCTTGACAGACTTGAACAATAGACCCTATCTAACAAAATGTAATTTAAAGGAGAGAAAAGCAAGGTTTTACACTTAGGCAGGAAAAACCAAAGGTACAAGTAAAGATTAGATTGGGCATCCTCAAACTACGGCCTGCGGGCTGGAGACGGCCCACCAATGCAAAGTATCTGGAGTGGTGGGATGAAAAGCAGCTGCCAGCTTGTAAAGAAGTGCTTTAAAAATCTTTAAAAACAGTCTTTCAGTGTTTTCACAGCCATGTGATCCATTAAAAATCTTTAAAAGTCATTAAAAGTCTTTAAAAACAGCCTTTCAGATGTTTTTCACAGCCATGTGATTCAGGGCCAGTGGATGAGTAGGGAAGGGTCTGCTTTTAAAGTAGTACTTTAAGAGTGAGTGAGTGATCTTTTTCAAAATCAGCTGAAGTTGGCTAACACTAATTCAAATGCAACCGTAATATAATGCCTGAAAAAGAATTCAGCCACTGCTTTGATTCTTCCCATATATAAAGTACATCCACCACATTGGTTGCTGAACAATTTTGGTAGATATTCATGCACAAGTGGAGCAAAAAGCAAAGCAGTGGCTGAATTCTCCAGGCTTAAAAGACCTTTAGCTGTGTAATCCCAAAAAAGCAGGCCCACACTTCCCATTGAATTAGTAGTATATTTATGTTGGTTAAATTTTTCTTCATTTTAAATATTGTATTATTTCATGGGGGGGGGGTTGCACTACAAATGAAGATATGTGCAGTGTTCATAGAAATTTGTTCAGGTTTTTTTTTTCAATCTATAATCCAGCCCCCAACAGTCAAAGGGACCATTATCCTTCCTTAATTCACCATTGGAGGTTGGATGTGTATGCCTGTGTGTTGATTCTCGCCTTCTTCCGCCTGCTTCCAATCTCAATGCCCATATTGGGGATTTTAGTTGCAGGCTTAATTGGCACAGTTCTCAGTCTGGTTTATTGTGTCATCATCTGAAACAAATGATCAGAGGTTACTTTGAAGGAAATCCGCTTTGTTTTATTCTTTTTTTAATGACCTATTTTAAAGAGCCTGAAGCTGCTGTTGTAATGAAGTTAGGGAATTGTCAAGAAAGTTTGTGCTGTTTTTCCCTGGGGGTGGTGGTCTTAAGTAAATAGATTCCTTGGGTTGAGCAAGTACAAGGACAAAGGCAAAGTGGACTGCTAAATTGGCCATGCCCAGCCAGCCACATGACCACCTAGCCATGCCTACCCAGTCACTTGACTTGAGTCATGCCCACTCAGCTGGTCCGGCCCACCAACAGTGTGAGGGACCATGAATCGGCCACTGTTCAAAACATTTGAGGACCACTGGATTAGATGAAACCTGGCTCAAAAACAGTAATTGTGAGACAGTCCTTGGTGTCCTAGTGCACAATTACCTAAATATAAGCCAGCAGTGTATGGCAGCAGCCAAAAAAATCTAATACAATCCTCATAGAGGTGGGTTCCTGCCGGTTCGCACCGGTTTGGTGGAACTGGTAGTGGAAATGGTGACTAGGTCACCAAACCAGTATGGACGGCATGCTCACCAAGCCCCCAAACCGGTTCCCTGGTTACCGCAACATTTTAAACATTTCTTTTGACATTTTTAATGTTCTGAGCATTCACAGATCTATTTAAAGGCAACTGCGCATGCGCATGCAAGCCAAGTTCACATGCACTGAACCAGCAGTAATGCCGGCAGAAACCCACCCTTGAATCCTTGGTTGTATAAACAGAGGCATAGAATCACATGTTTGTGTTGTGGATGCATCATCACTGGAGGTTTTAAAGAAGAGACTGGGCTGCCACTTGTCTGAAATGGTATAGGGTCTTCTACTTGAGCAGGGGGTTGGACTCAAAGACTTCAAAGGTCCCTTCCAGCACTATTCTGAATTTTAAAAATGTATCAGTAAATAAAAAATGAGTTTTGAAACCAGATGAGGAACTTTGGATTTAGGCATTTGAAACCATGTTGGAGAATGGGAGCACATTCACCTCTTGCCTGTCACATTTTAGAATTCCTTTGCAGGGGAATAACTTGTTGAGGTTCATACGAATATCTCTTTCCCTCTCTTTTAGTATCTGTGACTGTTACTGTCGATGCTCAGGTGAGGGTCACTAACAAAGAGTACAACAAATCTCTGGAAGACTTAAACTCTAACTATTATCGGGAAGTGGAGGCTCAGTTTAAAAAGCAGGTAAGATTTACTGGATCAAGGAAATAGCCTACATCTGATCAATGTCACCATTTCAATGTAAGGTATCTTACACTCTTCTTTAACCAAGGCCAAGATTATTTCATACCAAGAACGTGTCTTCTTCCCAATCAAAAACTCTCTTCTTGGATTCTCAGCTTTCTGCAGCTGGAGAATTAGACAAAACACAGCACAGACCACCTACTAAATGCTTTAGGAGGCTTGCTTCTAATTCAAGTCTCTTTCCTGGCACAGGTTTCTTTGCTTATGAAGGCTTTCTTTTACTTTTTCTACCTTGCAGATGAAAGTTGTTTATCGTGATGTCCCTGGATACAAAGATGTGGAGATCTTACGAATGAGGTGTGTGTCTAAAAAACAACCAATTTATTCTTTGGGATGATGAGGCATCAAGTGAACTTGAATATGGGTAGACCTTTTCTCCCATTGTGGATCCTCTTTTTTCGTTTTAGTAATTCCTCTTTAGGAAGAGGGACATGGTGGCTCAGTGGCTAAGACACTGAGCCTGTCGATCAAGCAGTTTGAATCCCTAGTGCCACATAACGGAGTGAGCTCCAGTTATTTGTCTCAGCTTCTGCCAACCTAGCAGTTCGAAAGCATGTAAAAAAGACAAATAGAAAAAATAGAAACCATCTTTCTATTGTAACAGCGTAAAGTAACAGCGTTGTGAACTTGAATATGGGTAGAACTTTTCTCCCACTGTTGATCCTCTTTTTTGGTTTAAGTAACTCCTCTTCAGATTTCTTTTTTTAAATCATGTGGATAGACCAGGGCCTCAGCATGTCTTATATATATACATTCACTCATCATGTGTTCCAGGAAACATCTGAGGGGGATGAAAAATATTCTTGCAAGTTAATTAAAGCAGTTAGAACTGAACTAAAGTCCAGATTGAAATCCCACTCAGTTATGAAGCTGCCAGAGGAACTTTGGCCTAGTCTGAAACTTTTATTGTAAGCTCTCTCGGAAAACTGTTGTGTGGATTAAATGGAGAAGAAATGGAGTTCATTTCTAGTTCTAGTTCATTTTGCATTTGATGGAGGAAAGGGGTGGGCCTATCACAGTCTTTAACATATCTTCATGGAACAATAAATTGTAGTTCAAGAATTGTTCTTCTTTCATTATTCTCTTAGGAATGGCAGCATTATTGTGGAGCATAAAGCCATATTCCAAGTAGACATCAAGAACAATGAGGAAACAATCAATCAGCAGGTGGAGAATATTACAAAAAAAGTGAATCACTCCTTGGTAGACATCCAATCTGATGGGAACTGTCACAATTATTCAGGTATGGTTTAGCTTGGTAAACTCTTCCGCTTGAATGTGATTTCCTTTGACAAATAAGCAAAATTCCTGGCTACTTCTTCTTTTAGACAAGAGTGTTTTTAGAATGAGCCACTTTTTTTCTGCAGGAACAGACTTCCTTTTGAATGGCTTCCCCATGTCACAAAATTTAATAATAGGGGGTAGAGCAAGGTACCATATCTGTGCTGCAAGTCTCAAAATAGCCACTAGATGGCGGCATATACATCCTTTTTTTTTCTTGAATGAAGGCAAATATAAGTGTCTCAGAATAATGTTGCAGGATCCAGTCTGGGTCAGTAACTGGCACCAGAGATTTACTTTCCAAGCTTTCGGATTCATGCTGGAGCCCATCCTCAGGGATCTTCCTTTACCGGAATATGCGCTTTGGGCTATTCTTTGGGTCATATTTATGTGTTGTCTTCCTGTTGGTTGATTGGAATGCTGATGGCATGGAATTGGCTGATGTTTCCTTATGCTGCCAAAGCCTTGGCTCTTAAGTACCTGATAAGCTGGTGGTAAATCAGCACTTCTGTTGATTGACAAGGGCCTGTTTCCCGGACTTCAATCATTTACCTGGCTATCTTTGTAGCTGCACGGCCAACGATTTAGTAGCTTCAAACTTGAATGTATGTCATTGTTCATTGCAATGTGAGACTCTCAATGAGTTTGGCATCCTCGTCTGACCACTCACTTGTATTCTTGCAGTGGCTAACCTCCTTCCCGCCTGTCCTACATAGTCAGAAGGGCAATCCATGCAGGAGATCCAGTAGATTACATTAGTATATCTCACCTCCAAGAGATCTTCGCAAAGTATGATTTGTCCTCATATGGTAGCCTGTGGACAGTGTGAGTTCCTACTTGCAGATTTCGGAAGCTGCGTTCTACTGCTTCTGAAATACTTTTTATGTATGGCAGGGTGTTTCAAACAATTAGCCTTGTTCTCACCTTGCCATATAGAGTGTGGCGATTTAGTACAGAGAGGAAGCTAACCACCAGATTGTAAGAACACAAGCGAGTGGTCAGACGAGGTGATTCATGCTCACTGGTAGCCTCATAGTGCAATGAACAAGGATATACATTCTAAAATTGTTGGCTGTGCAACTACAAAGATAGCCAGATATATGATTGAAACCTGGGAAACTGGAGGCCCTAGTCAGGCAACAGAAGACTTTTAAAAATCTTAGACACTGTCATATCATTTGATGATTTATTCTTCCCCAGATTACTTCAAAAGAATAATTATTTTGGTGCCGGGGATCCTATTTAATATCACAATGTTTTTAATACAGAAGAATCTTGAAGGAAATAGGCAGGTATATAACAACCCCAGATAACTAATTCATACAATTATACTTTTTCCCCCCAGGACCAAATCTGTGCTTTGTTCCTTTAAACAACTCAATTCTAAATTCAACTTATTCATATAAGGGTAAGTTTCAGATGTGTCAAGATTATTGGGACTATGCTTTATATTTCCAAATTATGAAATTGTTCAATCCACCTTTTAAATGTAGAATTGCTAAAAGTACCACTGATATCTGAACTGCTGGCTTTTCATACATAAATGAAAGTCCCTAGAAGCATTGTTGATATATAGATGCAATCCACCAATCAAGTTAGTCCATCTCATCAAATTACTTTATATCAACTTATAGTGCCAGTCCCAAAACTCAATCATGGCAGGCCAAGAGGACTCCAAATCCATGGAGAATCACTCACTCACTCACTCAGCCAGTCAGTCATTCAATCTTCTCCAGCTCCTCTATGTCCACTTGTAGCATTAGCAGTGAGGCAATGACAGGAGGCGAAGGTGAAGAAAAAGCTGTGCAGGTTATTCTAACAGATGTTGTGTTCTTCATTTATGTTAAAGTGCTAATCCTTGAGCCAGCAGAAAAACTTATGGGCATCAATTGTCAGACCCAACACAGACAGTACTAACAGACTGCCTATGATGTAGTCATTCCTGTTGAATGTAGAGCAATTAAGGAAAAGGATTGATGGATTCCCTGGCTTCATTTCATCTCCCATCAAGTTTATCCTTATGCAGGAAATCAACTCTCAGTCATTCTTGCTAAAGTGTGGCATGGCTGGGGCTGGGAGAATGTAGGCAGGTGCTTGGAGGTGGAAGCTAAGATTTACTGAATTTTCGTAACAGAGTAGAGATACGCAATTTCTTTCTGCCTAAAACTTGTCAACCATAATACTTCTGAACATGGGTTTAGTGCTCTCAGGTCTGCAGTATTGGTATGGGTGCAGCTCTCCCTGTGTCTCTTCTTGTTCTTCCACTGAAATAAAAAAAGATAAAATGGATGCATATGTGAAATTATTTCCTGCCAAAAATTGATTTAAAAATATTCTAATATGCACAAGAGTGCTAAAGCAACACAGGCAGAATTTGATTTTCTTCTCCAAAACAATTGACTTTCTGTGCAGCATCCCAAGGGGGAAGTGGATAGGTATGGCAACAACTGGTTTAGTATATTGTTCAATGATGCCACTTATCCAGTTATCAAACACTTATCAACTTTAGAAAATACCAGCGAGCATCTTGAAGGCAGATGACTCTGAGGACGCCAGGGGGCCGTTTCTCTCACAGCTCAATCCAAAATAACACGGAAATAGTACTTATCCCCAGAGAGAGAAGAAGGCATCTTAGCAGCCATTTTGTTAGTGGAGTGTATTAGATGGTTCCTGTAGTAAAAATGTGCTTGGAGAAGAGGGAAATCATTTTAAAACTGGAATAGCTAAGGGGAAGTTTAATTATATTGGACTGGGAGTACAGAAAACACTACAATTATTATCTTAACAAATGGGGAAAAATCCAGAAATATTGAGGAAGTATTTGAATGGAAAAAAGTGGGGAACATTCAAGGTTGAGGAACAAGGATGAAGAAAATATAAAAGGGGGTTGTATTTTTTTTTTAATCCAAAGTTCAACTTGGCCATAAATAAAAACTGCATTTTAGCATTATAAATAGCACAGAAATTGAAAGAAAAAAATAGTTAAAGATATACTATAAGAACACATTTATGCTATGATTAGAAGGACATGAAGAAGAGCCCAAAGAAAGATGGAAGGGATGGGTTTTCGGTCCCCACATCTGTTTTGTAATAGAATTTTAGTGCTTTCTTGCAGAGCTATGCCACCTATAAATTCTTTCAGTTCTTACAATCATCTCTCTCTCTCTCTTCTCTCTCTCTCTCTCTCTCTCTCTCTCACTCCCTCACTCCCTCACTCTCTCTCTCATTGTAGTTCCATCATAATGACAACTCATTCTTGCTCATCTTGCTATTTTTTAGTTTCTACCATGGAGGATATTTTTCAAAACTGCTTTTATTCTGTTCATGGGATAGTTGGAGCGGGAACAGGATGATCTTGCTATGTCTGAGCAAATTTGCTGCGTTTCAGTCACCAGCTCATAGTTTGTTGCAGAGTAGAGCTTGTTGGTTTGATCTACATGTATTGTCCATATTTCATTATATATTTACCTCTTTTTTTTCCAGACCCCTGTGAAACTGTAAAAGATACAAAGTATGCAGACTACTATTATTCCTATATAAGGAATGGTACTGTGCGCTGTATCACAAGATGTTCCAGTGGCACTCCAGATTCCATGAATTGCTTCAATGGTGCTTGTCGGCTCTCTGAAAAAGGCCCCCACTGCATGTAAGTAGACAGAAGGAGGAGAATCGAAGGAGTTCTTAGATTCTACAACCCACCAACTACTTAAATCTTCATTAGTTCCTAGTTCTAATAGGGTACTCTTCCACCTTCCCAATTTTTTCTGCCCGTAGAATCCTTCATTTTCTGTAAATTTCATGCCAAAGCTGTTATAATGTAATTATCAAAATATATTCAACGTAGAATTTTAAGGAAAATGAAGAAAATGAGAAAAGCAGAGAAAACGACCTATTTGGAATACCAAACTATGTACAATGAAAGAGAATCTTGATATAGTTTGGTTGGTCCCAAAGGACTCTCTTGGAGTACTGAAACCACTATGTAACCTACAAGGCCTGAGGGATTTGAGGGATTGCAAAGTTTAGGAATGGAGGAGAAACATGAAAGTCCCTAAATTTTAAAATGAGATAACTTCAAGAAAAATTTAAATGTTTTCTTCCCCTGATCTATGGAAGGATTTGGAGCTTGATCGTCTTGGAGGGTTTCAGTCTTTATTTCTTTGGAGGCTAAGTTAGAAGCTGCTCAGAAATTCATTGCTGTCATGACAATCATGCAGATAGCTAGAAACTTGTTCTGGTTTTTACTTTGGAGAAGTTATTTATGATCCATGTATGGATAAAATTTATGTCACTTTATGTCATGGGCAGATTACTTTCTAATTACATGGAAACACCACACCAAAAGCAACTGGGGCAGAAGGGGAAATCAATTAGAATGATCTCCCTAGGGAGATCCTTAGGATTTCCAACAGAAAGTTTCTGAATAACCATGAAGGTGGTTCCATGGTGACTCTGAGTTCCCTGAGAAGGATTTGGTGAAAGTCTTGAAAGAAATTGCTTCCAAATGACTTCTCCCTGTATGCAAACTGAGGACCATTTCATGGTTCAACACAAGACATTCCCAGAACACTGGAGACTTAGAATTAAGAATCAACACAACCAAAGTTGGGAATGAACTCAAAGTTTTGCTCTCACTCTGCAATAAGAATGGTGTCATTACTTCTCCAATCTTCATGTATTAGCAGACTGTCATGACAGGTTAGTGCAATGAAATGCTTTCTGGTATGCCCAATTTATTTTAGTAGAATTCTACCCAGCTCACAAACTTGCTTTGATTCCCAGTATATTTCTGTGTACTTTGTTGTTACCTACAAAGCTGTCTATGGTTTGGTTCCTCAGTTTCTGCAAGCCTTTTTCCTCAAAGCAGACTCTTCCCAACCTATGCACTCTGTGGAAATGTATCTGGTTTGAGTTGCTCTCTGTAGATGGCCTGGGTGCTGACGGAAAAGCTTTTTCCATAGCTACCTTAATTCTGGAATTCTATTTTTCTGTCCTGAAAAGTTAGGATGGCTCCCTCCTTACTAAGACACCAGAAAATAGGTTGCAGAAATTTGACATTAGCACAGATCCTGAAAATTGTGGTTTAATGTCTACTAGTATTATGTTAATTGACTTTTATGTTTTCATGTTTAATTATTTTAATTTTATATTTTTTCAATGACGTTTTGATTTTGGGAGCTACCCAGAACCTTCTGAAGTGGGTAGCCTTCTTTATTAATTTTTCTCTTTCCCATAGTTGCAGTAATTCGGATGTATACTGGTACCAGGATAATTACTGCCAAACACGTGTCCAAAAGACTGCCCTGGGCCTTGGTCTTGCCCTGGCTGTGCTCTTTGTGGTCAGTACCATCCTGACTGTGTTCCTCATCCGAAACAAGCAAAAAATTTTTAAGAACAGGTAAGAAGTTTATGTGTGCATAGTAGTAACATCAAAAATGGACCAAGGTCGGTCCGGGGGAGGTGCTTGCCGCCGTCGGCAGCTTAATGAAGCTGCCCTCAGAGTTCTGGTTCGTATATCTATTTAAGATCTTAGATATCTCTTTTTCCAGTAAGGAAAAAGTAGGGAGGGACCCTCAGCCAGTTAGAATCCTCTTTGAAGTTCGTAGCCTTTTTTTCTTTTTGGCTGCGAACGAAAGAGTGAATCAACGAAAGCTGAGTCATTTACTCCGGCCAGATCTTCTCAGCTGGTTTTTTTTTCAGCTCTAGGCGAGTTACTTCCCCCCCCAGAACAAGCCTTTGTAATTAACCCATTAAAGATCAATCCGGGCAGTGACCATACCTGTGAATTTTTCCTTTTTCTCTATTTAAAATACCAGCTTCAATTTTATAAAAGACTCCTTTTGTTTAACCTTTTTTTTCCTAAAAAAAAAATATGGCGATTTTATAACTTCCGCATTTGCTATAACGATATATCTTCAACTTCCTGGACAGATTTAAGGGATTACAAACTAATTAGCCCTGTTCCCTCGAAGATTTCTTTTTATTAATTGCCAGGGGTTTCTTGAAGGAGCTGGGAAGTGTGGGGTAGATGGGAGGGTAGTGAAGGTTTAAGTAGAGTTTATTTTGAGACAGAAAGTAAGCTGATCTTTGTATAAATTGTTATTTGAATATAATGTTTGGAAAGATATACCCATAGAGTCTGCAGGAAGGTGAAGCAAATATAAGAGGAGTACGGATGAAAATAAAATATATATATATGGACACGGGTAAAGGCAGGATGGGAGGAGTTGGAAAAGGAAACCGAGAGAAGTATTTGAATGTTTAAATGGTTTAATAGAGAAGGAGGTAAAAGAGATAAATCAAAGGTTTGGATATTTAGATAAAGAGATAAGGCCTTCGCTGGAATTCCATTTAATTAACTTACTTGGTTTCAATATAGTTTGAAATCCTGCAAGTAATAAAATAACTGAAATTAGGAATGAGGTACATTGTTTAAGATTTAAAAATGATGGGAAGCTGAGTTTAATGTAGAGAATTTGTTGATTTTTCCCGTTTTTCCTTTTGTGTGTGTGTGTGTGTGTGTGTGTGTGTGTGGTTTTTTTTCTTTTTTTACTATATCCTTTTTTTTTGTTTTTCATTTATCTTTTATCTTTTAATTCTAAAGTTATTTGATTTTAATATACTCCAGACTGTGCTTGATAAAGAGTTATGCCGGGTATGGGACCTGGGAAGTCGAAAGGGGGTTAGGGAGGGGGGTTTAGGGGGGGAGGGTGGAGGGTGGAAATACAGTCCCAATTTTCAGACCAATAAGAATGCACTTGTATACTGTTGCTCTCTTTTCTTTTTTTTCTTTTTTTCTTTTATTTTCTCTTTTTTTTTCATTTTTCTTAATTTTAGAGTAAAATATAAACTGAATAGATTAATGAATTGTAGAGATACACCAAAGTGAGGAGTAGAGGGAAAGAAGAGGGAGAAGTAAAGAGGGAGTGAGAGGGGAATGTAAGGAGGGTGAGATGGAGGGAAGGGGAGAAAGGAATGTTTGAGGGGGAAGGGAAGTAGAAGAGGGGAATGTTGGAGGGGAGAAATGAAAGTTGGAGGGGGAGAAGAAAGGGTGTATGGGGGATTGAAGTGCTATGTTGGTTTTTTATGGTGGAAGATGAGTTGTGTTCATTGATTTTCCTTTTTTTTAAATGCACAGTATATAAGTGATTGTATAAAATGAAAATGAAAATGAAATAAACAGTTTTATAATTAAAAAATGGACCAAGGTCCTTCTGACAGAAGATGCTTTAATAATTTAGAATACCTGAAATTTTTCAGAGCAATATATGGGACAATGATTATTTTGGATTATTTAAGAGATGAAAAGCCTACCACTACTAATGAACCGAAGAGCTGGCAGCTCAAAGTGAAGAAAAACTCCTGATTTCAATGTTTGTTTATTCCAATCATGTATATGTTTTTTTCTTGTAGATGGTTTGATGATACTGAAGTCTGGTATGGACAAGAAACAGAAGAAGAGTGGATACCATCTGTGGGCCTGATCATCATAAATGAACCAGAAATTTCATCCTGGAATGGTAATTATTTATTCTATCATGAAGGAGAGGAATTAGTGGTGAACACAGAAATTTAGTCTGTTGAGTCACAACTGGTTCCCCAAAGCAAGGATTCAAAACTTTGATGAAAACCAAGGAACTGCTATTTATGTATTCAGAAAGACCATTATTGGGTTGAAGGGGGTTTCATGCTTACAACCAGTAGATCATTTTATACTGCTCTGGATTTTTCTTTAGAACATCAAAAACAAAATAAAACCCTGAAACCATATTTCAGCTCAGAAGATACTTCAATACAGGTATGTATACTGAATGCGTTTTTTCAAAAGAAAGCAGATAGTGTATGTGGTCTAATCTGGAACAGGGATCAAAACATATAGGCTTATGAAATATGCCGAGTGTGTAGAATAGAATTTGTTCACCCAGGGTTGAATTCTTATTTTCAATTTTGATTGAAAGACAATCAAAGACAGTCAAAGACAAAAGTAAGCCTTAATTGCAGCCTAATTTTAATAACTGCAATTCATCCTAACCAAAAGACACTGTTAATCTTCTTTGTTTTGAGACATCTGCCATTATAATTTTTCAGTTCTGTGAATAATTAGATTTAATTACATCCTTATTATGTGGTGTGTTTCCTATATACATTAGTTAACTAATTAGCAAAAAGTTTATTTATTTCTTCTGCTTGGTTAAGTGGCCTATAGTATACACTTTTGGCAGCACCATTTTTTCCCTTTTATGTTGATCCATATACATTCCAGAAGGTTCCATCCTTTGTTGTGTGCATCTCTGTAGTGAGGAAGCGATCTGTAACATATAATACAACTCCACCTCCTCTTTTGTTAGGACTGTTTCTTTTGAATAGTTTGTATCCTCCTATTAGCACATTCCAGTCATGAGTTTCATCCTACCAAGTTTCAGTAATGACAACTATATCATACTTGCTCTTGCATACTAGTATTTCAAATTCACCCTTTGTTCCCTGAAATTTGAGCATTAGTTTATAGGTATTTAAGTTCTTTGTGGATTACCCTGGGTATGCTTCCTACATCTCTTACTTTGCACCTGTGTTTTTCGTTTCTTTACTACCTACTTCCTTATTTGATTGTTTATCTAGTGATTTATGCTTGGAATTAGGACCTAAAGTTCGTGAAGATTGGTCACCTTCCCCCCTCAATTTCCATTTAATCTTCCAATAAGATGAGCCACATGTCTTTCTAATATATCCTTTCTGGTTCTTGTGAGGTACAGTCCCTCCCTTGCCAGGAGTCCTTCATGTAGGTAAGGCAGGCCATCGTGGAGGAACCTGAAGTTTTCTTAATGATAACAATTTTTAAGCCAGTGGTTCATTTCTAAAGGATTTCTAAAATCCTTTGCTCTTTCATTGGATATTGGCTTTTTGTTGGAAGTGTACAGGTAACCCCTAAGTTACAAACGCCACTTAGCACCTGTTTGAAGTTACATGATAAGCGCCCCCTATTGTTTACAAATAAGTTCTGAAATTTGAAAGTTGAAGTGAATTTGTTCCTTTTTTATTTGAAAGAAAGGTTTCCCCATGATAGCCTATATGGTACCCATTATCACCATAGGATATAATTTGCCAAAGCACTGTTGGGAATGGTGCCTGTTGGGAAACAGTTTTTACAATCACGGGCAATAATTAGAACCTATTTTGGTTGTCCTTAGGTTGAACTTGCTAATGGCCTTCTATACACACACACACACACACACACACACACACACACACACAAACACAAACACAAACACAGATAAATATATTTCCCTGTCAAATGAAACTTGACTATTACCTAACTAAGCAAAGTACCTGCATTGCAGAAATACAGATGATCACAAGAGATCAGCAAACAGATACAGAAAAGTCTAACTCTCTTTTCACTATCCAGGTATGGTAGGTCTAATAATGTAGTTATATATTGCTGTCAGATGATTTAAAAGAGCAAGCCTAGTTTCAAACAATTTTTTTCCTCATAGACATTAGAATTAAATGTATATTTCTGTTTGCAATTGTATTTCCAGAAACCAACAATAGCAGCTAACTACCGATTTTCTACTGAGACAACCAACAAGTTTATGCCTGATTTTCAGAGCTAACAGAAATGTATTGGCAAATAAACTGCAATATCAATAAAAATCTGATTGTTCTGAACCTGGTTCCCTGAAACTGTGCAATATCTAATTTATTTTTTAAAAAACCTCAATAATCCTATATACACTTAAATTTGTAATTTAATATATGTATACTTTATATATGAATAAAATAGTTAAAAATGAATTTTGGTAATGTTTATGGAGTAATATGCTTAGATATGCTTGGCTTTACAAGACCAGCTAGAAAGACCTGCACATGGATTAGAGAACAAATGAAAGTATATGATATCATCAAGAGAGTAAAAGCATTGAAATGGAAATGGGCTGGTCACATGGCAAGAAGAACTGGTGGCAGGTGGACCAAGGCAATCACTGAATGGATCCCACTTGATAAAAAGCATCCACAAAAAAGATCTAAAACAAGATGGATCAATGACATCAAGTATTATGGGCCCAGTTGGCAAAAGGAAGCTCAGGACTGTACAGATTGGAAACATGCAGAAGAGGCTTTCCTCCTGCAGTAGACAGACAATGGCTAAGATGATGATGATGATTGATGATGATACATGAAAGAGAAGTAATGTGAAACATGAATAAAACCTATTTTTAAAGAACTCATCAGTCATGAAATTAATGACTGATAAATTAATTCATAAAAATTAATTTGTAGCAATGATTGTTAATTCAATGGAAACTGCAGGTTTTCTTCTAGTGGAAATTCAATATATGATATTGAGGAATTGGTTATCATGAAGAAATTACAGTAGTTTTTTTTAATGAGAAATTCATTTGTTCCCAATAAAAATGGGGAGAACTAAAGTTATGGCAGAAATAAACATACCTAATTATATAGCAATATGGGATGGGAGTTTAAAATCTAAACCTGATGTTTAAGCAATTTTATATAAATAAAAGAACTCCAAATGCAACCCTGTAGGAGAATCTGAGAGCATTTATTATTATATTATAAACCTTTTGTTAGTAACTGGTAATAAGGGAAATATTTGGACAGAAAGCAGTTAAAACTAAGTGCATATAGTGTTTTTACTTTTTTTTTTTTAAATTTTTTAAAGATTTTATTGGTAAAAAGAAAATACAACATCCATAACTTGTAACAAACAATACAACTACATTTCGAGATATTCCCATACTATCAAATCATTATAAACATCAAAGGTTAGGTATCTTTCCCTCCCTCTTTTCTTCCCTCCCCCCCTTACTTCCTTCTCCCCTGCCTTCCCTCCTTTCTTTTCTCCTTTCCTCCTTTCCTTCCCCGTCCTTTCTCTCCCTCGGTCCCCCCCTCCTTCTCACATACCTTTCCTCCTTCCCTCTTTCCCTCCTCCTTCCTTTTAATCTCCCTCCTTTCCTCCCTCCTTCCCTCCTTCCTTTCAACTCTCCTTCTCTCTTTCTTCCCCTCCCTCTTTCCCTCTTTACTACCCTCTTCTCTTCCCTCCCTCCTTCCTTCCCCAGTTTTTCCTCTTTCTCCTCTCCTTCTTTCTTCCCACCTTCTTTCCCTTCTCTTCTTTCTCTTCCTCCTCTTTATACTTCCCCCCTTCTTCTGCCTTTCCTATTCCTCTCCTTTCTCCTCTCCATCCTGACTTCCCTACTGCCCTCCCTCCCTCCCTTCTAACCTTTATTACATTTGCATATTTTCCTCTGCTGAGGACAACCTGGTTTTCTTTCCCTTTCCTTGCTTGAAGAGGCAAGGATTATAAGTCCTCTCGCCTCATCTAAAATGAAGTTTGATCGCTAATTTCATGCAGGTAATTATAGCGGATTTCCTATCAGCTTTTTAAAGTTTTCCCAACATTGTAGCGTAACAAAATTGCTCGACGGTGGGTTCTCGCCCCTGATACATTTCTCCTTTCGTTTATCTCTCAGTTGTTGTATATTGTTCATTTGAGTTATTGGTTTAATCGTATTAGGTTAGTCAGCTATCTCTTTTTATGTCTAGGTCTTCACTGACTCATCAAGCCATTTGTATAGCTTCTCCCAGACTGTGTAAAAGTCTGTGTCTTCTTTGTCATTAATTCGCATCGTCAGTCTGTTCATTTCTGCTAGTTCTAAAATTTTATTCATCACCATAGTGTTGGTGGGGGCATTTTCACTCTTCCAGCACTGTGCGTAAACAATCCTTGACGCTGTCAGAATATGGACTAGGAGGTATTGGTCAGATTTGCAAATTTTTTGATCTATTATTCCTAATAAGAAAGTTTCCGGCTTAAGGCATAGTTTAATTGACAGGATTCCATTCAGCCATCCTAGTATTTGCTTCCAATATGCTTTGGCTACCGGACACGTCCACCACATATGGTAGTATGTGCCCAGCACCGTTTTACATTTCCAGCATATGGCCGAAACTTTTGAAGACATTTTCGCCAGTCTTGTCGGTGGAAGATGCCAGCGGTAGAACATTTTATATATATTTTCTTTATAGGCTGTCGACTTTGTCAATTTTAGGTTCCATTCCCAGACTCTTTCCCAGTCGTCTAGGTCTATTGTGTGGCCAATGTTTTGGGCCCAGGTTACCATGACTTCTTTTACCCTTTCTGCTTCCGTTTTTCGAATCAGTAAGCAGTTGTATATTTTTGAAATTAATTTCTCATCTGGTCCAATTAAAATTTTATCTAATTCCTGGTTCTTGTTCTGGAAGCCAGGTTGTGCTAGATCGAATTTGTGTTTGTTTTGAATTTGGAGATATGGCCACCAATCAATGTTTATTCCCTTGTCAGCCAAATTTTCCCTGGGGTTTAGTTTGTTTTGGTCGTCTAGCAACTGTTGGTAGGTAACAATTTTATCCAAGTTTATCAAATTCGGGTATATCAGGGCTTCCGTCGGAGATATCCATTTAGGTAGTTGCGTGTAGTATCTCCTTCTAATTTCGAGCCAGTCCTTAATCAATACCCCCCCTTAAATGGTGACTACTAAAATAATTGTGAATTTTATTTCCCTCGCACCATAGGTAGTTATGCCACCCGTATTGCAGGTCGTGGCCCTCTATTGTTAAGATTCTTTTATTAGCTAACATTACCCATTCTTTTATCCACATAGTTGTTGCTGCTTGGTGATATGTTTTCCATTCCGGTAAGCCCATTCCCCCTTGAGTTCTTTTATCCTGCAGGTACATATATTTTATTCTGGGCTTTTTACCATTCCATATAAAGTTTCGAATCATTTTGTCCAAATCATTATAAAATTTTTCCCCTAGCTTAACCGGTGCCGTTTGAAATAGGTAGAGGATTTTTGGCAGAACATTCATTTTAATTACTGCGACTCTTCCCATCAGTGATAGTTGTAGTTTTGACCAGGTTTTTAAGTCCTTTTGGGTATTCTGTAACAACTTATCATAGTTGTCTTCTTTTATGGAAGAGCATTTCGCAGACAGCCAGATCCCTAAATACTTAATTTTTTTAGTTACCTTTAATTCCATTGTTTCCTCTAGTTCTCCAATCTGGTTTTTGGGGAAGTTTTTTATAATCATTTTTGTTTTTTCCTTGTTTATTTTTAAACCGGCCACACACCCAAAGTTCTCAATGTCCTTCATCAAATTTGGTCCTGAAAGTAAGGGGTCTTCTACGATAAAGACCATGTCATCCGCGAAGGCCTGTACTTTATATTGTTCTCTTTTTATGGTCAAGCCCCTAATTTCCTGATTTGATCTTATCCGATTTAAAAGGACCTCTAGTGACGTAATAAATAGTAGTGGGGAGAGCGGGCACCCTTGTCTAACACCCTTTCCAATTTGTATCCTCTCCGTTAGTTCCCCATTGACTATAATATTTGCAGATTGCCGTGAATATATAGATTCTATAATCCTAATAAATTTATCGCCAAATTTCATCATTTTTAGTTGAGTGGTTAGAAAGTTCCAATCTAGGTTATCAAAGGCTTTCTGAGCGTCGACAAAGATTAATGCGAGTTGTTTCTCGGATCTTGTTTGATAGAATTCCAAGGTATCAATTATTATTCTTGTATTGTTGCTAATATGTCTTTTTGGGAGAAAGCCGTTTTGATCCGAATGTATACTCTGATTTAATATTATTTTTAGTCTTTCCGCCAATATTGATACAAAGATTTTGTAATCTGCATTTAACAGGGATATGGGTCTATAATTTTGGACCTTGCTACTGTCCGCCTCTTCCTTTGGTATTAGGGTGATGTAAGCTTCCCCCCATGATTTTGGGACCCTACCATTTTGTAATGCCTCATTACATAGTTCTAATAATTTGTCTTCTATGGTATTTTGAAGTTTTTTATATATTTCCAACGGAAGCCCATCCGGCCTAGGTGTTTTATTGTTTTTTTGTTTTTGAATGGCCTTTTTCAGTTCTTCTTGTGTGATTTCTTTATCGAGCATCTCTCTCATCTCCTCCGACAAGACTGGAAGCTTCTGCTTTATAAGGTATTTTCTAATGTCTTGTTCATTAATTTTGTCTTGTTTATATAGTTTCCTATAATAGTTCTGTACTATCTTTTTCTTTTCTCCTATTTCTTGTTTCAAATTCCCCTCCTCGTCATACAGTTGTTTAATAATTCTTTTGACCTTCTCCTTTCTTATTTTGTGGGCCAACCATCTCCCAGTTTTATTTGCATGTTCAAAATAATTCTGCTTCATTCTCTTAATGTTTTGTGCTATTTCCTCTTGAGAGATCAAATTTATTTGGTGTTTAATTAACTCTCCTTTTTCCCTGTGTCTACTATTTTCTGGCTCTTTCTGGGTCAGCAGTTCCGTCTCTCTTAATTCTTTGTTCAGTGTATTAAGTTTTTCCCTGTGTATTTTGTTTCTTCTTATTATATAGGCTATGGATATTCCCCTCACAACTGCCTTCATCGTGTCCCAAACATTTTGTATTGAGGTCTGCTCTTTACCGTTTTCTTTAAAGAAGTAGCCCAATTCCTTTTCTATTTGTTGTACAAATTGTTTCTCTTGTAGTATGTTCTGGTTTAATGTCCACCTAGCTTTTATCCTTGCCTTCCCTTTCCATTGACATAAGACTGGGTGATGATCGGCCCACTTGTTGGTTATTATTTCAATATTTACAGTATCCATGAGTAGCTCCGAGTTTGACCAAACCATGTCGGTACGGGACCATGAATTATGTGGATGGGAGTAAAACGTGTACTGTTGCATCTTGTCATTCATTGCTCGCCAGACATCATAAAGATCTAGATCCTTCACCATATTTACATAGGCAGACGGTAGTTTCCTTCTTGTGCTTTTCTTGTGAGTACTCTTATAGTCCATCTTACCGTCTGCTATAGCGTTGAAATCCCCTAGAATACATATATTTTGCCACTCTATTTCATTTATCCTCTTATATAGATTAATATAAAATCTCTCTTGTTTTTGATTTGGGGCATAGATTCCAACTAGTAAAAATTTTTTCCCACCATTAATTATCTCCACCATTAATACCCTACCGTCTTTGTCTGCATATATTAATTTGGGGTTCAACCATTCTTTTATATACATTACATTCCTCTTTTTCTGGTTTGTGCTGACGAGCAGAATGTTTTACCTAGTTTTGGACAGACCAACAGGTTATTGTATTTTTCTTTAATGTGGGTTTCCTGAAGACAGATTACATCTAACTTTTGTTTCACTAGATCCAACAGTACACGTTTTCTTTTGGAAGTTATGTTAAGACCATTTACATTTGCTGATAGTACATTCGTTTCCCATTCTTCAATTCCCTTACACGTTATTCGCTTTGAGGGCGCCTTTGGATCGAGTCTCGATGGGTGACCTTGCTCTCGAATCTTCTCTGCCATATCTCTCTCGTTCTCTGGCCTCTCCTGGCCCCCGCCCCTCTGGTTGAGTTTCAATTATAGTGTCCTCCTGTCTTAAAAGTCCTTCTTTATTAAATCTCTCATCGTCTGCTAGTAAAAGTTCCTGGAATTCTTGAGCTTTCGCCAAGGTGTCTATTCGGTATTTCTTTTCCCTCCATGTTATCAGCATTCCTTCTGGAAGGAGCCATCTGAACTGGATTCTGTCTCTGTTTAAACGTGTGGAGAGGAAGTTGTATTTCCTTCTCTTCTCTCTGACTCTCCGTGGAGTCTGCTTTAAGATGAGAATTTCTTTACCTTTGTATGTTAGAGAGTCCCCTCTTATTGTACTTAGAATGTCCTCTCTCAGCTGTCTTCTCAACACCCTCACATGGATCTCCCTCGGAAGCCGGTGGCGTCTCGCGAAGCCTGTATTGACTCTATAGGCTTCGTCCAGATCATTAATAACCTCTTTTTTCGGCCTGCCGAGGACTAATCCCAGGATTTCTCCAATCAGCTCCCGGAGGTTTTCATCTTTTGCTTCCTCCACGTTTTGTAGTCTTAAATAATATGCTGATCGCTCTAATTCTAGCTGGAGGATGGCCTCCTCCAGGCTTGAGTTTATAGATTCCAGATTGTCCTCTACTTTGTCTATCCTTTTTTCCGCTATTTCCGTTCTCCCCTTAACATTTTGGATTTCCTGTTCATTTTTCAGCAGCGCTGTTTGTATTACTCCTATGCGTTCCTCAATTCTTCCCATATTGTTTCTTACTTCATGTATTTCATTCTTTACTCCCTCCAGGCCTTTGGTGAGACTTTCACCCATCTTCAATATTGTCTCTTGTAGGGAGTCCATTGTTACTTCCTGGTCTTGCAGGGTTGGGGCTGCCTTATCTCCCGTTTGCCTGCCCTCAGGGGACTTTTCCCTCACCGGGGTAGATAGGGGGGTTTGCTTTTTACTCCCTTTAATTAAAGTTACTGTTTTGGTTGCCATTTGCTTTAATTCAGCTCTTCCCCTTTAAGGTGTAAGTCTAGTACCTTCTGAATGCTGTTTGAGTAGTTATACAGAGCCCGGGGTACATACAGGGTAATTAAGCTGGAGCAGGACTGTGAAATATAGGCTCAGTTAATTCTATAGTATCTGGGAGAGTCAGGAAGAGAAACGTTTCAGCGTGATACAACAGGGTGCAGGAGAGGCCAGAAAGTATTTAGAACTCACCCATCAATCTCTTCCTGTTGTCAGTGTAGTGTTTTCCTTCTGCTGTCTCTGGCTGTAATATGACACCGCGTACTTCAAACCCTTGTGATTAAACTTCTTTCCTTTTTCCCAGGCAGGCAAATCCAGCTGACTGCCTTTCTCTTCTTAGTCTCGTCCTCTGTTAATCCTCAAATTTAAATAGTCCAAAGCCTCAGTCTTCTTCTGTCCACTACGTCAATCAGCTTTCACAAAAGTTTACTGTTTGTATTTAATAGCCGCTGCAGATAAATGCGCCCACACACGTATCTGTATTTATTGCAGTAAAGTTGTTTATCTTTTAGATTTAGGCTTTTAAGTCAGATCTTGTGATTACCGTCATTCGATCCACTATGTTCCCTGCGGCTGTCTCCCTTCCTTATTAGTGGCTGGCAGTCACGCCTTCTGGTCGGCCATTAATCAGCCGACCTCTTTTGCACGAACTCTGAGGGAGCCTCTTGCTTCGTGGGGGGAGATCGCCTTTCACCCTCCACTGCACAGAAGCTTCCCCTCTCCAAAGGTCCTCGCACCTCGAAGGGACCTTGCCTATTACGGCCACGCTCGTGGAAAGACCGGGCGAACCGAACAGAGAGTCTGTCAGCAGCTCGTTCCAGCGTGACGCCAGACCGGAAGTCCAATCTGCATATAGTGTTTTTAATTTTCCTTGCACAAAGAATTGTTAAGTGCCAGATCTGAAGCCACTGAATTCTAATCTATGTGATACAAAGAGCCAAGCCAGAGGTTGAAATGCAGGGCAAAGAAGAAGAACTTAGAGCAGGATTCCATAGAAACACAAGTGTGAAGCAGGAGAACTGTTTCAACAAAGAGCAGAAAGGCACAAGTACTTTTTTATATATAGCCCCAGTTGTGGGTTCAGGACAATTCACTGTGGCCAGATGGGCACGAACAGGTAGACATAGTTGGTGTGTGCAACTAGGTTGGTGTGGGTCGGTCAGTGTGGATGAGTTGGCATGGCTGATGGGCATAGGTGACTGGGTGGGTGTGCCTAGAACTACGCAGAGGAATCAGCATGGTGCCAATGGGTTGCCCCTGCTGAACAAGTTGCTCTAGCCCTAACTGGACATGGGGACAACTCAGCACCCCACCAGAAGAAACATCAGCCCCTAATGTGCAGGCTGAGCATGCCTGGAAAGCCCCCAGACTGCATGACCCACCGACCTTCCATCCACTGACTGAGCCCACAGAGGTCCTCCATGCCTGACTCAGCAGACACCCTGCCACAATGACTGTCAGAGAAAGGGGCCTGTGGCTTATAAGGCAGGACAGGGCAGAATTCCCAGTGGGCAGTGGGCACTTCTGAGCAGTGTGGACTGGCAGCAGCAGAAGCAGCAGTGCTGATCTCCCAGGAAGGACCGCCCTGCATGTTATGCAGCCAATGGCAAGCAAGCAGGCAGAGAGTAGGGGGCAGTGGGCTGGAACCAGGAAGCAAGGCGACAAGTTCCTGGGTCCTGCCACAGCTCAGACAAAGTTTGTGCCAGCAGTGGACAAAGGTAGGTGTCTCCCAGGAATTCCAACAGTGGTGCCTGAGTGTCATCTGTGGCCCTCATTAGCCAGGAAAGCAGGAGGCATACCCTCCTTCCCACCCTTGCCAATGTTCCCCCAGAGATGATGTGTCTTAACTCAGACTGATTGGCACATGTGGGCACCAAAATGCCAGTGAGGGAAACTCTTCTGTTGCAGCACCAGAAGCAGTCATGCAGCCCGTGGGAATAGGGCTTGTCTCTAGCTCGGTCCTTCCAGATGGGGTGCGCCCAAAGATCCTTTCTTTGAGCCAATTTCTGCAGTGCTCATAGCCAAAACAACCCCAGCAGCACAAAAAGAGCAAGTGAGGAGGATGGTAGATTTCACTGAGCACCAAAATTTGTCTATTTCCCCAGCTACCCTGCTCCATTTATGGAAGGGATCAAGCCATGGGCTGAACCAATGGAGACCTTTTCTTCCCCTGCAGGTAGCATCCCCCATTTTGCTGAGCTGCTTTATTCACAGCAGAGTGGGAGGGCGGGGGAGAGAAACAGACGTTCACCCTGCTCCCATAAAACCAAAAGGCAAAGATTATATTGTATAGGGTAAATTTGATGTGTTGGTAGATCATATGTGGTGACAGTACTGGCTGAACCAGAAGACCTCCATTTCAACCAGTCTATTTGCTAACTCAAGTTATACAGCTGCCAACACATGTATTGATACACCATGAAATGGATTTATGGCAGGGTGGGTTTGGGCTGGCACTACTACCGGTTCGCTCGTGTGCGTGCTTTGCTGTGTGCACAACTGAAAAACAAGATGGTGGCACTGACGGTGCTGACCGGGCAACCAGTTTGGGAACATGGCGGGCCTGGATCGCTGCTGGTTCCAGCAACCCAGGCCGCCAAACCACTACCAGTTTGGCCGAACCAGTCCCAACCGGTAGGAACCCACCACTGCTCTATGGGCTTCCTTGTTGGCAAATAATGTGAGACTGAAATGGCTGTAATAGAAAACATATCTGGCTTCAGCCAGCACCACCATCAAGCACAATACCTTGGTGCCAAATTGGGGGGGGGGCATAAACTGGGGGAGAAAATGTTTTTTATATGTTAGAAGATGAGAAAATGTCTCAATAAAGCAGGAGATCTGAAAATCCTGATAAATAGGAGTTCAAAGAGTCCTACTTTCCCACATCTGAAGCCTTCTGCTGCTAGTCAAAAGCAGTCAATAGGTCCTGGACAGATCCTCCCTCTGCTGCATCAGAGTAGCTGTAGCAGCTCCAGACAGCATGCAAATGGATTTCTTTATTTAAATTTATATGATTCCCATCTCACTCTACAAAGTTATGGGCTGGGAAAGCATTGTGTGAAGGTTTCCTTTAGGAAGTTAAAGAAACAATGTTGGGGAGATCTCTCTTTGTCTCTGTCTCTCTCTCTGTCTCTCTCTCTGACTCTCTCTCTGTCTCTCTCTGTCTCTTTGTCTCTCTCTGTCTGTCTGTGTGTGTGTTTGTGTGTGTGCGTGCGTGCGTGTGCGCGCAGGGCTCTTTACAAAAGAAGCAATACAGGGACGGCACAGAAGGAAAGGCACCATCAAGCATTTATGTTTTATAAATGGACCGATATACTTTAAAAAATTTGATAAAAGGAGCAGCTTTCTTGCATGCTTTCTTTCTCTCCCATGGGATATAATCTGGATAGACTTTAAGAACCTTGAGGAATTCCTATCGGTATGGTTCCAAAGGACGCTTGTAATTCATCCTCCTGCTTCTCTTCCCACCCCATTCTGTGATGTCCCTCCTCCATTTCCTTCAGAGTCATTTTTTGAAATGATTTTTGAAACTTCTTGAGGAAGAGAAAGCAGTGGAACTCATGTTAATTATATGTTGCTTGCTAAAGTGTTTTCTTTTTACTGATTCACACTTTCTGCCTGCTTGATTTAAGCATTTTTTTTTTGTTAAAATCCATTCCAAGGTCTTGTTTTCTACACAGCTGAGTCTTGGAGACTGGTGCCTCTCTTCTACGCTACTTAGGAAAAGGGAGATCCATCTGGAAGCAGATTTAAGTTTATTATTTGTCAAATGGACAAAAGAGTCAAAGTATCTAGCTGAAGTCCAAAGGTTATATTCAGCAGGTTCTGACCAGTTCTGGAGAACCGGTAGCAGACATTTTGAGAAGTTTGAGAACAGGTAAATACCACCTCTCACTGGCCCCACCCCCATCTATTCTCTGCCTCCTGAGTTCTAACTGATCGGGAAAAAATGGGGATTTTGTAGTTACCTTCCCCTGGAGTGGGGAGGGAATGGAGATTGTACAGTATCCTTCCCCAGCAACGCCCACCAAACTATGTCCACCAAGCCACTCCATACCCACCAAACCATACCAACAGAACCGGTAGTAAAAAAATTTGAACCTCACCATTTGTGCAGCCCCAAAGAAACCCCTGACATTGGGATTCACTTCCCCCTATGTTGATCTGTGTAAGATTGGTTGGGATTACAGAGGTAGACTTAAACATGCTACCTTGTAAATTAGCAAAGATTCTATAAATTTCAAAGTCATGGCAACAACAGCCTTTACCTCTCTCACATCCAGAGAGTTCAAGGTGCTCCATGGGCAACCTTAGGACAGATCCTAACCCTCCCACCCCACTTTCAGCCATGTCAAAGCACTAACCATGGCCTCTTCATTAAAAATCCTTTGGATCAATTTTGATTTCTGGTGTTTACACATTGATAAAGTTCTGTAGCTGATGTTGGCCACATGCTAAATACTTTCAAATTGTTTTTCTGGCAACAATCCTGACTTATCACAGCCTTATTATTCCAAGATATAGCTAGACCGATTCTCTGTCCCACTATGTGTATGTGTGTGTGTGTGTCAGTGGTGGGTTTCCATTTTTTACTACTAGTTTGCCAAATTGGGACCTATGGTGTGTGTGTGTGTGTGTGTCTGTCTGTCTGTGTGTGTGTGTGTGTGTGTGTGTCCATCCACTTTAGCTTTGCCCTAAATCATCCTTCCAGTCTGAATGTTTGGGTATTTATTGGATTTCCTGCCTGTTAAGGTTTTTCTTTTCTTTTTGACTCTCTGAAACCCCAATTTAACTGGGTGGGGGGCAGAGAGTTGCCTTGGTTGGTGATCTAGCTGGATTTTGCCCCAATTTGCTCAGCTGTCTGCTGGATACTCAGACATGCAGATTACCCTCTCCAAGTCTAGAAGACAACTATCAATTATAAATAGCCTAAGCTGGCTTCCTCCTGGTGCCCTGACAGATAGCACTGCAGGTTGAGGTGCTCAGGGAGGAGGATTTTCGCCAGGCTTCAAGATCTTGGGGAAAGGAGCAGCAAGCGGAGAGATGGAGAAGGCATTTTGTAGTAGAGGGGAAGCAGATTTATAGTCGTTACAGTTGCTCAGGGATAAGATGGCGAAGAAGTAAGAGGCAATAGAGAGAAAACAGAAGGGCTTAATTCATACTTCATATCTGTCTTCCCACAAAAAGAAAACACTAGTCAAGTTACCAAAGGGTAATGGTAAGACAAGGAGGCTAAAACATATGAAGAATAATTGTAGTAATTGGAAATGTCTAATCTAATTAAAAGAAGGACTGGGGTGACATGATAGCACTGTTCCAATATTTGAAGAGGTTTCTACAAAGACAAAGGGGTCAAGCTATTTTCCAAAGCAACAAAAGATAATGAATGGAAACTAACCATGAACAGAAGCAACCTAGAACGAAGGAGAAATTTTCCTAATCATGAGAGCAATCAACCAATGGAACAGCTTGCCTTTAGAAGTTGTGGGTGCTCTATCACTGAGAGCTTTCAAAATAAGATTGGACAACCATTTCTCTGAAATGATATATGATCTGCTGCTTGAACAGGGGGTTGAACTAAAAGATCTCTGAGATCCCTTCCAACTCTATTACTCAGTGTTCTATTCATTTTTTTATTCATTCAGTGCCTGAATTGGAATCAAGAAGAACTTTGGAAGATAGAAAATCAAAGGCTGAGACAACTTCCTTGTATTGAATAAATATAGGGTGTCAATCATACCCCATTTTTCTTTAACACAATATTTATCTATATTGACTCTTATTGTCGTGAGAGTGTCTTTTCTGATGAGGGAAAGATAAGACTCACTTTTGTGGAACTGAGTGGATGGATATTATTGTAGAACTCAAACTATATTGTAAAGAAGATATATATCCAACAAAGGAATTGTGAAGAAGTTGTCTATCTTTAATTCCTATATAATTGGATAATAATGCCAATTTATCTTAAGAGCAGCAACACAAATATAAGCTAACTAAAATATATATTCTATCTACAAAATCACACAACTTTTTAAAATAGTTACTGGTAAGGTGACCAGATTTTCAGATTGGTAAAGAGGGACACCTTTGACCCGGGGGGGGGGGGGTTGATTAAAAATTTTATACGGAGCAACAAAAATTTTCATACAACGCAAAAATAGTATTGTATTGAATCTGGTTTCCCCATTTGACTTTGTCAAAAGGTGATTATATGACCCCAGGACACTGAAACCATCATAAATACAAATCTGTTGCCAAACATCAAAATTTTGATCGCGTGACCATGAGAATGCTGCAATGGTCGCTAAGTGTGAAAATGGTCGCTAAGTGTGAAAAATGGTCATCAGTCACTTTTTTCAATGCCATTGTAACTTTGGTCACTATACCACCTTTCTTGCCACAGTTCTTAAGTGAATCTTAAGTGAAGATGTTATATCTTAAGTGAATCTTAACTCTTAAGTGAAGATGTTATACAGTAGAACCTCTGGTCACGAACGCTTCTGACCAAAATATTCACATTCTCCCCGCTGCTGATTTCCCCTTCTGCACCATTTTTTTTGTAAGCGCCAAATTTCCAAAATTAGGTTTGATTCATGACCAAATCAGTTTGCGACCAATGTTATGGTTGTGACCAGAGGTTCTACTGTATTCATGCCTTTACATACTCTATATCACCTCAAAATGTTGCACAGCCTTCATAAGTTTCTAATACAGATAAAATTAAATACAACATCAAAACCATAAAAAAGTAAAATTAACCTGGCTGGAAAATCCTATGCCTGTCTTGCTATTATTACTGACACACTTGCTGCAGTATTTGATGGCTAAAATAAAAAAAAATTGTTAAAGTGTGTATTATGTTCACTCCCATGTCTTGTCTGCTGCGTTGATTTTGAATTCATTAAAAGAGCTTATTTTACATCAAATCCCTCTCATATTATTCTCCTATGTTCAATAAACCCTAAGAGACAGCATACTATACATGAAATTCCTGTAACTGTATATTTAGTAAATTGTGGAGCTGAGTTTATCCAATTAACTCAGTTTTTGGACTTGATTAATCACATACAATAAAGGAAATAAAACTATTTAGAATGAAGTGTAGTTGGCTATTTGTGATTAAGGGTGTCATGCAGAAACAATTATAGTTTTGATCAGGAAAATACCCTAAAAAAACCCATTTGTTCTTTCAGGTTTTTTTTTAATGATTTTTCCATGGCACATCACATATTGTTTTGAATAAAAAAACAGCAGCTGCACATTTTTAAAAACCTACATTATTTTAAAATGCATTAAAAAATAAAAGAAAAAAACCCAGCACACTTACCAGCAGACAGAAACTCAATATTTTTCAAAGAAACTTTCCCACCATCTTGGAGTCCTCCAACTTCCATGCCCCTCCCCTCCGGAAAATCCAGGAAGTAACACTGGCGACCTCTCTAGCCATTTCCTGCAGCTCTATGGTACTAGTTCATTTTTTTCTTATAAAATAAGGTAAAAAAGCAGTGCGGTGGGGGGGGAGGTCCGTTTTGTTGCTTTAACGTTTTAATATCTTCAATGAAAGTACTGAGACAGAGAGAGAGAGGGATTAGACAGGGTGTCTTTTGTCTTGCCCCGGTTAGGATTTCTTAAGCAAATCCACTGGGCTTTCAACATGAAGCCAAAAAAAAAATCGGGACTTTTTTAAAAGGCGGAGGGACGTGGGAAAAATTGTTATAAATCGTGACTGTCCCGCTGAAATCGGGTCATCTGGTCACCCTAGTTACTGGGCATCAGGCGTTCAGCTATGTGACAATCAGGTGTGCCACGGGATCATTGGAACTTTTTAAAAACTTTTTTAAGCATTTAGAACATTAGAAGTGGTAGTCAAAAACTGCTTTAAAAAGTAAAAAAAGTTGTCCACGGCCACCCAGTCACATGACCTCCCACACACACACACCAAGCAATGCCCACCAAGCTACACCCACAGAACCGGTAGGGGAATTTTTTTGAATTTCACCACTGCAAAGGAGGCCTGTCATCTCCTCAGGGATTCTAATGGCCAGGTTACTGTCAGTTTCTGTCAGTTGTTGATGATCAAATTGAAGAGAGCTTCAAGGATGTAAGTAAACCTTTGTAAAGGCTGCTGGGCTCTGGGGAACCTTCTCTATTTTGTAGCCAGTTTCTCAGAGAATTAGGATATTCCATGGTGGAGGGGAGATGATGACAAACATTTGTTGTCCTGTTAGAAAAGGAGAATGGGGGGAGGGGCAAATGTGTTCTTGAGAAATTTTATCTTTAATTCCTTATTGACTCTAAAAGACTTAGTTGAGTAATTTCCAATGGGTTGGGATAACTTAGCAGCCTTAACCTACGAATTAGGAAACTGTTTTAAAATTTGATAAACTCACATGGTTGTGGAACACCTCCAGTCATGTAAAACCAAATCAAGGTTAAAAGTGATGAGCTCAATCCAGAAGTATCCTTTTTCCATTTTAATTTCTTGAATCAAAGTGATTATGAAAAGGCTTTAGTTGGTCTCCTTCCTTACATTCCTTTCTCTCCCTTCTAGGGCATTCTTCAGGTATTTCTCCTGTTTTGGAGGCAAAAGGAAGAAGGCAAGAGACCCAGGAACTGGTGATCGAAGTTCTCCAATCTTCCAACTGGAGGAGAGCACCAAGGCTCCTGGGCGAAAACATGTCTCATTCATTGTGGATGTTCAGTTCCAGTTAATTGTCGCTATATGTCCCATGAGTGATAACTGAATATTTTTCCAATTTTCTAAATCTTTCTTTATTTATATCACTAATTTATTATAATTATCGTCTTTAATTGTGGAACATTTTACCCAGACACATGTTGACGTGTTTCTTTTGCAAATGTTCCTTTTACTGAGAATGCAATGCTCTTTTTTATGGCTATGCTCACATATTACTGGATGCTTTAATTCCTGTGATATAACTGGACAGATGACTATTTCTAAACCAATCAACTTTTGCTTTGAAATTCTTTGTTCTGCTAATATAAAAGTTAATCTAAATAATTTTAGCCAAGTTCCTCCTTTCCACAGGGATCCCATATTTATCAAAGTCCTTTGATAATAAAATGTTTTAAAATCATTTTCTGACTCCTTTGTTTATTGGAAAAGGGTATAGAATGAGGCAGAACCTAGAGCCAGATATGGCCAACAGCTTGAGGTGGGGGGAAAATGAAAAAAAAAAATGATGCACCGTCCAGCCCTCAACCCTCAGGAGTCCTCCACGTACAGTGGTTTGTTTAGTGATCACTTGAAGTTAAAACAGCACCAAGAAGAGTACCTTATAACTGCTTTTCACGCTTACGACCATTGAAGCATCTCCATGGTCACGTGATCAAAATACAGACACTTGCCTATTTTTGACAGTTGCACTGTCCCAGAGTCATGTGATCACCTTTTGCAACCTTCCCAGCTGGCTTCTTACAAGCAAAATCAAAAGCTAGATTTGCTTAACAATCACACTATTCACTTAACAACTTCTGATTCACTAAAGAACCACAGCAAATGGGTCATGAAATGGGGAATGACTCATTTAACAACTGTCTTGTTTAGCAGCATTGTGCTCTATTGTTGTAAATTGATGACTATGTTTAAATCATTTTTTTAATGTAGAACATTGTGTACCTATGTATCTGGAAAAAGCCAGCCATGTGTCCTAAACACAACATGAAATTTTTGCAGATAGTTCTCAACCTATGACTGGTTCCTTAGCAACCATTCAAAGGTGTGATGGAGACCAGAACTACCTATGACCCAGATTCAAAGTTCTGATGGTTACAACCCCCCCCCCCAGTTACATGACTGCACTTTGGGCCATACACAACCAGCCCACATTTACAGCTGTTTGCAGCTTCCAATGGTCACATTACACAGATTATTTTTTTGCAAACATTCACTTCCAGTTTCCTGCAAAAAACATCACATAGGAAACAATGGATTTGCTTAATGACCATGGCATTTGCTTTATGACTGCCACATTCACTTAATGACCACCACAACAAAAGTTGTAAAACTCTACAAGGTCCATGATGACACACTTAATGACCATCAATATAGACTATTATAATTGCAAGCTCAATAACAGTTAAAAGTGGAGAGTTACCTGCATTGATTCCTTTATTCCACTTCTATCCTGACTGTCCAGAATTTCAGGCTAGAATTTGTGACATTCTGTCCTCTCATTTCCCCCCAATACAGCAATTCTGAAAATAAGACTGGAGTTGATAAATGAATTGCCCAAATTTTGGATCATGCTAGACAAATTGCATTCTTTGAGACAGTGACTAACTTAACTGACCAACCAAATGCTGAGAACATCATATACTTCGACTTCAGTAAGGCATTTGATGGGAGACACAGTACTACTGCCAAAGAGATTCGCAATTGGCTCACATGCCATAGCCAGCATGAAGTCCTCAATGGAACTGCTATAGCAGAAAACTGCTATAGCTATATAGTTACTGTATATACAAACCAGAGTAGCTATCTCTATGCGTCTGAAGGGCTGTGATGTAGAAGATGGGGCAGAATTATTCCAAAGTATTCCAGAAGACAGGACAGCCAGGAGGGAATTTAAATCACAAGAAGATGGGTTATAATTAGACATCAAACAGAATTTCTAATGATGATATATGTTCAATGGTAGAAAAGAACATATGAAAATAGTGGTTTCATTCTCACTGAAAGTATTTAATTAAGCTGGAAAGCTGTCCATCAGTTAAGCCATAGTAGATTCCTGACCTTGAAACAGGATTGACTAGATAATCTCCAATGTCTCTATCAACCCTTATATTCTATGATTCCCTGAAACTTATATTGTTTTTCTTAATTCTCAAATAATCTTAGGAATTGAAGCTTAGGAATGATGCTAAAACCTATCTTTGGAGACATGTCAATGAAAATTCTCAATCACCCAAACAGAGTTGTCTGGAATTTGAGTTATGGCAAATGGACTTCTTTTCTGTTTGGTTTGAAACATTTGCAGTCTACTGAAGAAGCTACGAAATGTATATACTGTGTATTGAGTATTAAACAGTGTCAACATGTGGCATGTGGATTCCTAAATTGCTCTCCCATGAAAATATCTTCCATAGAATATTGGGAATAATATAGAACCAGTAGCAGAAATTTTGAGTAGTTCAGAGAACTGGTAAATACCACCTCTGATTGGCCCCGCCCCATCTATTCTCTGCCTCCTGAGTCCCAGCTGATCAGGGAAGGAATGTGGATTTTGCAATATCCTTCCCCTGCCATTCCCACCAAGCCACACCCACCAAGACAAGCCCACCAAGTCATGCCCACAGAACCAGTAGTAAAAAAAATGTGAATCCCACTGGTGTGCATGACATCAAAATTAGGAAACCACAACCCTCATTTAATTTCTGAAAGTTGTTTTAAATTATTGTCTAAAGTCCTTTACTGTTGTTTCCAGTTTCTAAATGTGACTTGATATTAAAGGAGATAGGAGACCATCTTGGTAGTCCTATTACCATGCAAAAGGTGTTAGCTATAATGAAAAATATTTTATTTTACTATCGGGACATGACAGGATTTTCTGCCTGACATTGTAGCTGTGGGCATTAGATCCCCTAACCTGAATAGAGAAGGAACACCACTTACTGCTACATTTCACACAGCAGAATCATGAATTATTCAGCTTCCTTATACTTCTTTGCCTTCTTTGGGGAATACAAGATTTAAAGCAGGAAGAGACAGCCAATAGATCCTCTTCTGACCTGTAATTTTCCCGCTAACCCACATCACAGTTAGGATTTCCCAATTCTTTGGGATATATATTAATATTTGAGAGTTAAAAAGTAATACAGAGAGCATAAACAAAATCAACCTATACCAACACCAATATTACTACAAACACAATTCACATGACTTCTCCTCCAAGAGAAACTAGAGGAGCATTGCAGATACAGGCCTCACCAACAATGAGGGAAATACAGTCATAGATCCCACAGCTTATCCCACAGATCAAACTTGTAGTCCCACAGAAAATAGCAGTACCAAAGGAACCCATAATTTTAGAAATGAGTAGCATCATCACTGGACCCACACACTCCAGCATATCAGTGAGGCATTCCTACGAATTCTATTCCTGCCACAGTATCACAACTATCACAAATACAGCAGCTACCAAGAACTTCCATTAGCCCAATTACCAGTGCAAAGAGCACCAGCAGCACTACCACACCTGGTAAACCCCAGTTTCCTTTTGATTCATATCTTTTTAGCATTCCAAAAATCAAGAGTGTTTTCATCTATTCCTGTGATCAGATAAGTGTAACTTTCAGTCTTAAGTACAGCTTGGATTTTCTTTTCTTTTCTTTTTTAATTTTACATAAAGACCATGGATTTCTAAATGTGCATAGCATCATAGACTAAGCATAAGGGACAATTCTCCCTCATAGTTTCAACATTTCTATTCTATTGTGAAAAGAATATTATGGCCTCCCAATACAATAACTTCTTCCTTGCATTTCTTACTATTGTAAAGCAGGATAAAATGTGAATTAAAATATAAAAGTAAGATGTGGCAGAAGGGAGAGATAAAAACCTGCTTGTAAGACCTGTACAAAAACAGGAAAATGTCAAAAGCCCTAAACCACAGAAGCCCAGTAAAGGTTCCAGTAAAAGAGCTTATGTCAAAAGCCCAAAACCACAGAGTTCAGCTAAAGTTCGTACAGAGACACGTAGTCAGTACCTATGGCCCAAGACAAAGGGAGAAGTAAGACAAAATCTACTTATAAGGCTACTTTCCTTAAGATAACCAATAAGGAATGAATAAAGTGTTTCCATGTTGTGCTGCTTTTGATAATGTATAACAATGCGTGCTTTGATGATAAGGGTTATTCAGAACTTGCATACTAGCCTTTGACTAGTTTTCTGAACCTGGCTGCCAATAAACTTCTCCTTGGATCCCGAGACATCTAAGCCTTGTCATTTTCTGCAACATTTCTGGCAACTGTTGCAGGACTTAGAGCGATATTTCGCTGAGGATGGAACGGACCGACCGGTGCCCAATCAAGGCCGTCTCGCCCAATATTCAGGCGCCAATGGAGACTTTCTCTGGAATTGGGCAGATGACCTACCTCGGGCATCCGGTGGACCCCGACAATCCAAGAATCTGACTGGGATCAGGACAAGTCAATAAATTACTTCAGCTGAGAAGAGAAGACACCTGCAAGCAAGTATTGTGGGAATTGTAGACCCACTTGGTTAAGATAGGGTCCCTTCCTAACGGAATCAGCCTATCCTAATGAGGCTGTAGAATTTTGTGGGTGGTTAAGCCACTGCAGTTCCTGTTGGTGACCATGAGTCTCTGGGGCCACAGATTAGTGGAAAGTGTTTTAGAAACAGAACATGGGAGGTGGAGGACGTGTTCCTCGAACGCCTCTTCAATGCATGTTGAAAAACTTTAAGAAAGCTTTTAGTGGAGATTATGGAGATCCCAAGACCAATCCCGGGGATTTGAAAAGGTTCTGTGAGAATGAGTGGCCGACAGTTAACATAGGGTGGAAACCCAAAGGCACTTTTAATCCAGACATAATTTCAAACGTACATCAGATTGTAGCAGATGCAAAAACCGGTCACCCGGATCAATATCAGTATATTAACCAGTGGCAAATAGAAGTACAACAGAATCCTACTGGCTTCGTAAATGTAGAATGGAAGTCATGAAGGTCTGCGTGGCTCGAATGAGATGAAACGACAAATGTCAGGTCAAAAAGAGTCACCCTGAAAAGAAGCCTATCCTAAAAACCATGCCCTATGAAGAAGGTTCCCCTCCATATGTCCCCCTTTATCATCTGAGGCAGCAGCAAAATGCTAGCAATGGTAATAATCAAGGGGCAGTAGGACAAAGTAACCAGAGGAAGAAGCAAAAAGTGGAAAGTCCTTGCAAACCCCCTTCTCCTGCAACCCAATGGACTTCTCCCATTGCTGCCCAAACCAGAAGTCAGTTCTTAGCCCCACTTCAGCCAGTGGATCAAAGAATTATAGATGGTCAGGGACAGGCAGAAATTCAGCCTCTATTTCAATATGTCCCATTCACCACTACAGACCTATTAAATTGGAAACAACATTACGGACTGTTGTCCGCTAAGCCCCAGGAAGTTATTGACCTGTTTAGAGTTATTATTAAAACCCATAATCCAACCTGGCAGGATTTGGAACAGTTGATGACTACTCTCCTTAATGGTGAAGAGAGAGAAAGATTAAGTAGAGCCTTTGGAAAAATCCTAAAATCCCTGGACAAAGGTAGCCTCCAGGCTGCACTAAATTTATGATTTCCAAGACAAGATCCACAATGGGATCCCTATGGAGACATGACCACCCCTCCAGGATTATCAGGCACTAATTCTTCAGGGCTTAGAACAGGCTGCAAAACCCCCAGTGAATATGTCCAAGCCTTCTCTTGTAATCCAAAAAACGGATGAAAGTCCCAAAGCCTTTTTTCAAAGGCTGGTTGAAGCATACAAAATCTACACCCCAATCAATCCACTGGATCCCAAAAATGCCCACATGTTAGCCATGGATTTCATATCTCAGAGTGCCCCAGACATTAAACGAAAGCTCCAGAGGCAAGAAGGGACCTTAGGAATGAATATGAGCCAATTAATGGAAATTGCAAGAAGAGCCTTTATGAATAGAGACAAAGTGGAAGAAAGGAAGAAAGATGACAGGATGCAATGTAAAGCTGAATTGCTGGCAGTTGTGTTGTCAAATAATTCCAAAACCCAGGGCAAAGATAGATGTAATTGGTGTAAGGAAGAATGCCATTGGCTACAAGAATGTCCCAAGAGACTTGAAGTCAAAATAAGGGGACAAGGAAGTGGACAGAATAGAAGAATAGACCATGGTCATTTGACCCGAGAGGTCAAGATTTATGATTCCCAGAGAGGAAAAAATGGAAGAGGAATGAAGTCCCGTGGAGTCCAGGGCAAAAGCCGAAGTCGGTACCAAAAAGGGACAGAAGCTATAGGCTTGGCCGCAATAGATGAGCGGTCCGAAGACTGAAGGGGACCAGGGTTTAGTCAAGCCCCCCCATTCATTGGTCTGAATGAAGATAGGTGGCAATAATGTAACCAACCTTTTTAGTAGACACAGGAGCATCTAGATCTGTGATTACGAAGCCCTTGACTCCCTTTTCCAATAATGTAATAAATATCCAAGGGGTTAATGATCTAATAAACTGTTGCCCTGTATTAAAGCCCCTGAAATGTTCCCTGAATGGAAGAAATATAGAACACCAGTTCTTCTATATGCCTGAGTGTCCAGTTCCTCTTTGGGGTCGTGACATCCTATGCAAGATGGGAGCCACCCTGTCCTTTGAGGAAGATAAGATGGCCCTGGTGATGAGGCACCCCCCCAGATGAGATATGGCGAGTAATGGTGGCTCAAGAGAGTCAGATCCCCGATACTACACCAGGCCATGCATCTCATCATGCACCGATAATTATACAAGCAAAGCCTCTAGCAGTGCCTGTCCCCCTCAGGCAGACAAGTTATCTTCACCAGTTGCACAGATGATTCAAGAGCATATTGTTAAATATTTAAAAGTGGGCATTCTAAGAACAATACAATCTCCCTGGAATACCCGAATTCTACCTATACCAAAACCTGATGGCTCCTTCAGGCCAGTCCAGGACCTGAGGATTGTGAATTTAGCCACAATCACCGTCCACGCCATTGTTCCCAACCCATATACCCTTTTGAGCCTGATCCTAGCCTCAGCCAGTTGGTTCTCAGTGGTAGATTTGAAGGACACCTTCTTCACCATCTCAATACATAGAGACAATCAAAAACTGTTTGCTTTTGAGTGGGAAGACCCAGTAGCAGGTCAAAAGAGGCAGTATGCTTGGACTAGGTGTCCCCAAGTTTTTAAAAATTCGCCTACCCTTTTTGGCAAAGCCTTAGTCTCACACCTAGAAGATTTCCAGCCTTGCGAAGATGGAGATGTGCTATTGTAGATGATGTCTTAATAACCGGACAGATGAAGGAGACTTGTTGGGATAATACCAATCAACTGCTTCATCTGTTAATGGACAAGGGATATCGTGCATCAAGGCAAAAAGCTCAGCTGGTAAAGCCCCAAGTTAAATACTTAGGATACACTATAAGTCGAGGACAGAGGGCAATAGGACATGAGCGAAAAGAAGCTGTGTGCCAAATTGCCGAACCAACGACTAGGAAAGAATTACGGGGTTTTTTGGGTGTGGCAGGATATTGCAGGATATGGATTCCAAATTTCGTTTTTCTAGCCAAACCCCTTTACGAATCCACGAAGGGAGGTGAAAAAGAACCCTTTGTTTGGGGTTTAGAACAGAAACAAGCGTTCAAAGCCCTAAAGTCAGAATTATCTCAGGCCCCGATGATGGGACTCCCCAATCTGGAAAAACCCTTTAATCTCTTTGTGGACTCAAAAGACAATATGGGTCTGGGAGTCCTGACACAAGGAAAGGGAAGTTGGCAACAACTTGTGGCTTATCTATCCAAAAAGTTGGATTGTGTCACAAAAGTCTGGCCACATTGTCTTAAAATCCTGGCCGCTTCGGCTCTCTTGATGAGGAAGCTAATAAATTAACCTTGGGACAGCCAACCACTATCTATACCAGCCACACAATTCAAGGAATCTTAGAAACAAAGGGCCAAATACTGGGACCTGAAATTGAACACAACTGTATACAAGTCATTGAGAGCCAATTTTCGTGCAGGCCAGACTTAATGGATGTACCATTGAAACCTGCAGACCATAGCTTGTTTACAGATGGGTCAAGCTTCATTACTACAGGAGAGTGCTATGCAGGCTATGTGGTAGAAAGCGGACCACTTCCAGATAGTGGAATTGTGGGCTTTGATCCAGGCCCTAGAAAGGACAAAGAATGAGAGAGTAAACATCTGGACTGACTCTAAGTATGCCTTCCTTACCTTACATGTCCATGCAGCTGTTTATAGGGAAAGAGGTGTTTTAACGGCCTCAGGAAAAGAAATTAAACATCCCTCCCTAATTGAGAGACTTATAGCTGCTGTCAAAATGCCAAAGAAAGTCTCAGTTATGCATTGCAAGGGCCACCAAAAGGGGCAAGATGAAATAGCCAGAGGGAATAGGGCTACTGACAAAGAAGCAAGGTTATCGGCAACCCAAGATGATCAGGGCTATCCGGACATAACCGCTTATGTAGCATTAGAGATGCCGAAGGGACTGAGCCCCAAATACTCCAAGGCAGAGGAACTCCAAGCAACTGTAGACTTGAGAGGATATAAACAAGGAGAGTGGTATGTACTTCCAAAAGGAAGGATTTTTGTACTGGCCAATTTAGCCTGGCCAGTAGTAAAAGATTCTCATTCAACAACCCATATGGGCAACGTCCGGTGGTGCTGTGCAACCCTGACAAGATCTCTTCTGAGACGCTCCAGTCCCAAGATTGCGTTACACTGTTTTGACAGTGTATATCAACTGTCTGACAGTTTGATAACCCTTTTCTCGGGAGAAGAGGAAGGGGGGAGCTGCTGAGCTTGGGTAGAGCTCCATTACCCCCCCCCCAGAAGATAATTCTGGGATGTGGAAGGTGTGAGGCCCCCTGTAGCTCAGCACATTCTGTGCCCAGGATTCATCTGCTCTTCGCAGAAACAAAGGGTCACATCCACCCCTGCATTCAATGTTTGATTTATATCTGAGCAAGAAGCAGGCAGAGCAAATATTGGAGAGTTCACAATCACAGGTATATTAAAACTTTAGCTCCATTTTAAAAAACTCCTTCTGTTAAAACTAACGAGACAGAAGTCAAAATAGCGCTGGAAGTTTGAAGGTGGGGCTGAATCAAAACTTAACAAACTACTACAGAGATCACTTAAAACAGCATTGATTTATTAACAAGTTACAAGAGTAATAATTGGAATAAGTGGTTTGTTTGGACTTAACAATTTGATAGAAGATAAGCTTAATTGAATACTAGAAATGGTCTCAAAACAATTTAAAACAACAACTACTTCAAAGAGTGCTGGCAGCTCTCCAGCACTGACAAATAAATTACAGTCATTATTACCTCCCCTCCCCCTGTTTCTGCTGTTCCTGCTGCTGAGGTTTTAACTCTGGATGTGCTGCAAAGAGCCTTAAAAGATGCCTTAACAGAACAAGCTGCTGCTTTAGAACTTAAGATAGAGGAAATGTTACGTCTGCCTTTAAGGAGGTCTCGGAGGAAATTTCGGGGGTCAAAGAGCTAATCCAGATTTGCAACAAGGAAATAAGAGAAGATATACTGGAAGCATTTAAAGGTTTGTCTAGCTATATATCATCATTGGATGACAGTGGAAGAAATTAACCAGTCCAATGTCAATTTAGTAAATAAAGTTGAAGAAGTTCAAAACAAGATTTATAACACAGAAGCAAAAATTACAATGATACAATATAGATCGATTGAATTTGCTTTGAGAGTAAGAGGCCTCAAAGAGAATAATGAAGAAAATCTGAGGGAGATTCTTTCAGAAGCCTTTGACCAACTAGTTGGTCAACTGAGAGCAGACTATGACTGGCAAATGGACAAAATATACAGCGTTAATTCATGGATTGCCAGACAGAAACAACTACCAAGAGACATTGTAGTCTATTTTGCTATGAGGAATACAAGGAATCTGATACTACAAAAGTCCTACAAAACCAAGTTGCAGATGGTGGGCCAGGAGATGATAGTTTTGAAGGAAATTCCACCAAAAATGTTGAGATCTAGAAAAGACTATGCATTCCTAGTGGACGAACTTAAAAACCACCAGATACAATACAGATGGGAAGTTCCAGTTGGATTAATGGTCAATTACCTGGGACAAAGACACCATCTTAACTCAGTTTGGAAGGGCAGAGATTTTTACAGCAATGTATTAAAGGCAGGTTACCCCTCATCTCCAGGACCCATAGAAAGGGAGCAAGCAGGAGAGACTAGACAGCAAGATGCCCAAGGATCATTGGAGGTAGCCTAAGCTTTGAATCTTCTTGTGGACCCAGAAGGATTTAAAGAGCAAAGACAAACCCGAGCGGCTACCAAACGCAAGGAACAAGAATTAAAAATGCAACAAGTCCAGACAACAGCTCAAGAAACCATAAACATTACCTTAGAAGCTGTGGGAGGAGCTAGACCAAAAATCAAATTACAGGATTTCCAGGTGGCTCTTAAAAAGCTTCAGGGAGCTAAAGATGACAATTAAATTTTTAACCTGGAATGTCAATGGCTTAAACTCACCACAAAAAAGGAAAAAAATATACCACTATTTGAAACAATTTTAAAATGACATAATTTGCTTGCAAGAAACACATATTAGAACAAATGACCAGGAATATTTGATGAATGCAAGATTGGGACAACATTTTGTAACCTCCGCTTCGGAGAAGAAAAATGGTATAGTTATATACTTAAAAAAGGATATAAAGGCTGAACTAATTGAATCAGACTCTCAAGGAATAAATATTGCAATTGAACTACTATTAAAAGGAAAAAAGATACTCTTAATGGTAGTATACGTCCCCAATCAACAAGAAAAATTCTACAAGATGCTCCATACCAAGTTAATGCAATGGGATTACAGATTGTGTATACTATTGGGTGACTGGAATGGAGTTTTGGATACCAAGAAAGACAAGAAAGGTCCATTGCAAAATGTTCAAGCATGTGCAAAATTACCTAAGTCTTTCTTTAATATGATGGATGATTTGGAGCTAAGAGACATGGAATGCTAAAGAACAGGACTTTACATTTTCTTCTGATAGGCATCAATCCTTTTCTAGGATTAATTTTATACTAATTACAAATGATTTTCTTTCTAAGGTGAAGAAGACGAAGATATGTTCGAGAGCCTCAACAGATCATAACCCGGTTTGGATGAAATTGGAATATGGGAAGGAATCTAGAAGGTATTGGAGGTTAAATGAAAATTTATTTAGATATGAGAAAAATGTTAATGAATGTAAAAAATTGCTGAGAGAATATTTTGCTTTTAATATGAACAAGGGCCCATCTATGGAAATGGTTTGGGATGCAAGTAATGCGTATATGAGAGGAGTTTTAATAAATTTAAATAATCTATATAGACATAGACGGGGGGGGAGAGAAAGGAATTAGAGGAAGAGATAAAGAAGAAAGAGCAGGAGTTAATATCTAACCTAGGTGATAAAAAGACAAAAGAGGCAATCACTTTACTACGAGCGCAATTTAATATGTTGATGTCAGATCAGGTGCCTACTAATTTGTTATATGCCAAACATAATACTTTTTGCAATGCAAATAAACCAGGCAGATGGTTAGCATATATGACGAGGAACAAATAAAAATTTCGTACTATAGAAAAAAATTGATTATAAAGGTAAAGAAGTTTATCAATAGGATATGATTAAAAAAGCTTTTTTAGAATTTTATACAAGATTGTACACTGGTGATAAAATACAAGGTTTAGACATAGATAGATACTTGGAGAAAGAGAAAATACCCATAGTTAAGGATGAGCAAAGGGAGAGATTGAACCAACCAATAACTTTGGAGGAAATCTTCCTGGTTATTAAACAGTTAAAAGTTGGAAAGGAGCCTCGTACAGATGGACTGACAGCGGTTTATTATAAAAATTTACAATTAGAAATGGTAGAACCCCTTAAGGAACTATTTAACAGAATTCAATTGGAAAAAAGTGTACCACCATCTTGGAGAATAGCTTTCATCTCCCTGATTCCGAAAGAAGATCAAGATCTCAACCAGCCAAAAAATTAGAGGCCTATATCATGCTCAATACAGATTATAAATTTTTTGCTAAAATATTAGCAAATAGGTTGATGTTAGTTATACAACAATTGATCCACAATGATCAAACTGGTTTTATACAAAGGAGACAAATGAGAAGTAATGTAAGACAAATTGTTAATATATTGGAGTATTTGGGAAAGAACAACCAAGTCCCCATAGTGCTCATATTTCTGGATGTGGAGAAAGCATTTGATCGAGTGAATTGGCAATTGTTAATGAAAATAATACAAAAGATCCAAATGGAGAGCATTTTACACAATCTACCAAGGCAATATACCAGGAATTTACAGGGAATTAAGATCAGGCTCTCCGAATACAGATTACGGGCATTTGCGGACGACTTGGTTGTAACTTTAACCCAGCCAGGGACATCAACTATGGCTCTAATGAACATGATTAATCAATATGGTCAAGTATCTGGGTTTAAAATAAATATAGGCAAAACAAAGATGTTAGTTGAAAATATGAACACAAATCAAAGAGAAGAACTAGAAAAAATAACAGGATGTGAGTTAGTAAAAAAGGTTAAATATTTAGGAGTTTATATTGCAACTTCAAATGGGAAATTATGTAAGTATAATTACGAACCATCATGGCATAGAATACGGATAGAGATGAAAAAATGGGGAAAATGGCAACTGTCTTTGTTGGGAAGGATAGCAGCAGTAAAAATGAATGTTTTGCCTAAGTTTTTATTTCTTTTTCAAATGATATCAATACTCAAAAAAGATGCAAATTTGGTAGAATGGCAAAAGGGTATTAATAAATTTGTCTGGGCAGGGAAGAAACCGAGACTAAACTTAAAATAATGTAAGATGTACGTGAGAGAGGAGGTTTGAAAATGCCAAATTTAAAATTATATTATGAAGCAGTAGTTTTATCAATAATTAGTGAGGATAGAGGATTACAGAGGATAGAATGAGCCAAGGTGGCGCAGTGGTTAAATGCAGCACTGCAGGCTACTGCTAGATCAGCAGGTCAGCGGTTCAAATCTCACCGGCTCAGGGTTGACTCAGCCTTCCATCCTTCCGAGGTGGGTAAAATGAGGACCCAGATTGTTGGGGGCAATATGCTGACTCTCTGTAAACCGCTTAGAGAGGCCTGATAGGCCTATGAAGCGGTATATAAGTCTACTGCTATTGCTATTGCTATTGCTATTGCTATAGAATACTGAACATTGAAGGATATGATTTGGTATACGGTTCGCATGCTTATTTGATATATGACAAGAAGGTGGATAAGACTTTTAAACGTCATATTTTAAGGAATGTCCTATTGCATGTCTGGAAAAAATATCAACATAAATTAAATGGCAAGATACCTATGTGGGCAATTCCCAGACATGCAATAGAGAATATAAGCATAGAAAAAAAAACAGGATGTAACCACATACAGACAGCTTCTTACCATAGAAAGAGGTATATTACAGCTAAAACCTCTGAATGTATTAAAAGAGGAAAGGATAATCCAAACATTGTTTCAGTATGGACAGTTACAGCTCAGATGGAAAAAAGACCAGAAAATTGGTATTACGCAAAATGAGGATAATCTAGTAAAACAAATTAGGGATCAAAGTCAAATGCATATAAAAAGGTTATACAATATATTGATAGAAATAGATTCTGAAACTGAATTAACCTCTTTCAACAGAAGGCCACTTTCTCGCTTCCACCCCCCAAACATTTTTAACCATTGGGAGGGGAATTTGACTACTGGAAGATGCCCAAGGCCTTTTCAGCCACCCTGATTCCCCATTTGGCTTTCGGTTCAATCCATTACGGGATTTTGGGTTCACTTTCCCCCTGGAAACACCAGTTCCCACTATCTATTTGAAAGTCCAGTCCTCAGGGATAAGCAAATGGACCCTAACCAAGAAATTCCATTAAAGCCCCTGACTAGTATGTTCCTAGCAGGAACCTTACAGGTCTGGACTAATGAAAGGAACCTCTGAGCCCATGCCTTCTCCATGAACATATGCGTATGTGTAGGAGAAAATGGAGTTTTCTTTCTATGTGGGAAAAATCCATATTTATGCTTACCATCCAATTGGACTGGTATATGCACCCTAATACACCTCCTCCCTAAAATGGGTGTGGTAAGCGGGGAACATCCTCTAAATGGGACATGTTCAGAAAAGGGTGCCACTCCTAATCCCACTGTTAGCGATCCTGGGAATAGGGACAGCAGTCGGAACAGGTGGGGTGGAATAACCCATTCCATCATACAGTTTAGGCAGCTGTCATTCCAAGAAAGCCTAAACCAAATTGCTGGCACCTTGGTTGAGGTCCAAGATCAAATAGATTCCTTGGCAGCAGTGGTTTTACGGCGTGCCATATATCTCTTAACTGCTGAGAAAGGTGGGCAATGTGTATCTCTGGGAAAAGACTGCTGTTTCTATATGAATAAATCAGGTGTGGTCCAAGGGGTAGTCAAAGAACTGCAGGACCGAGCATCCTCAATTGGGCAATGACTGCAATGGACAGATACATGGTTTTCTTGGTTACCGGGATCAGGTTGGATAAACAAAGGCTGTTTCTTCTGCTATGTGGGATCGCAAGCCTAGCCTTTCTTCCTTGCATAATACCCCTACTCAAGCAACTCATTATGAGGTCCGTAAAGGAAATATGGGTTGAAAAGGAATTAATTCTGATGGAAAGACTTATTGACCATAGGATTGCCCTACATTCCTATGATGAAGATGAAATTTCAGACACTGGCACATATGTTCAACTTGCACCCTTGGGAGTGGGAAGAGTGCCTTCGGAAGATAAGCCCTAAGAATTATTCTATGTGTATTGTTTCTTTTCTTTCTCTCTGATATTGTTAATCAAAAACTCTGTAATAGGCTAGACTCAATTGTAGCTATTAATAGAGTCTAGAAGGGGGGGGGATAAAGCAGGATAAAATGTGAATTAAAATATAAAAGTGAGATGTGACAGAAGGAAGAGCTAAAAACTTGCTTGTAAGACCTGCACAAAAACAGGAAAATGTCAAAAGCCCTAAACTACAGAAGTCCAGTAAAGGTTCCAGTAAAAGATCTTATGTCAAAAGCCCAAAACCACAGAGTTCAGCTAAAGTTCGTACGGAGACACGTAGTCAGTACCTATGGCCCAAGACAAAAGGAGAAGTAAGACAAAATCTACTTATAAGGCTACTTTCCTTAAGATAATCAATAAGAAATGAGTTAAGTGTTTCCATGTTGTGCTGCTTTTGAGAATGTATAAGAATGTGTGCTTCAGTGATAAGGGTTGTTCAGAACTTGCATATTAGCCTTTGACTAGTTTTCTGAACCTGGCTGCTAATAAACTTCTCCTTGAATCCCAAGATGTCTAAGCCTTGTCATTTTCTGCAACAATTGGACATGTTGGGTGGAGTAGTTGTTAGTGGCAATTCAGCAATATTTGAAGGGTGACAGGAAATTCTCAGCTCTTCTACCCAGGTTGATGGAATAGGCACTGTTGGGAGTATACTCCTAGTGTTGGGTAGGCAATATAGATTTGTATACAATAACAAGTAGTCGATGTTGCTTTAAATGGGTGAATGTACATATCAGCTGTAATTAACTTTGCAATAAGAGGGAGTCAGGAAAGCTCTCTCTCTCTCTCTGCTTGTCCTATGCTTGATAACTACTTGCTCACTTGATGACTGTAAGTAATTGTTTGTTCTTTGAATTGTGTTTGGACAAATATCTACTATCACTGTTTGTGAAGGTATTATTAGCAGTAAAAGCTACTTGTTTTTACTGGCAGTGTCTGAGACTTTATTCATGTGTTTTTCTTCTACTAGCAACATTCCTTCTCTCTAGCTGTACATTCCACTGTGCTACTTTCTGTCTCCCAATGGAGATACCCCTAACCAGTGACGTGCAGTCACTAGAGGCAGGGGAGGCGAGGCCTCACCAGTCTCCTGAGGGAAAGGAAACTATTTTCAAAATAATTAAAAAGGCCAAGGTAGTTGCTCCCAGACTCTAAGTCACAGTGACTCTGAGTCTCCTTAGTGCAGTTAATAGGAGGAGGCTAGAGAACGATGGGCCTCCTTTGCCTAAGGAATTGTTCGCCTTTTAAGTGTCAACCAAGGGTTAAAACGTGAAAATTACGTATGCAAATGAGGCACGTGATACTCCCGCCTCCTCCTGCAGAGGGCACTTTGTTTAGAGTCTATTTTAAAATGTTTAAGCAGAGTCATCCACGTGGTGATTCTAGCAGCAACTAGCCTAGCCTGCCTGCTCCCGCCTAGACCAAATCTAGCATTTTCGACGGAGCTGGAAGGTATGTGGGTCAGAGCGACGGTGGGGGGGGATTCAATTTATTTGTAATGTAAATAAATGTAATTTGTTTTTATTATGTATATGTGCATGTGTGTGTGGTTTTTTTTTTACCTGCCTCTGCTGGCGCGTGGGCTGGCCCATCTATTTTTATTTTTCATTTTTCATTTATTATTTTTCATTTTTTATTTTATATTTTTATTTTTTAAAGCCATGCCGCCTCGGTGCGCCATAGAGCGAAACATGTCCTGGTTTGTGGCTGGGCGGCATGCACTTTAAAGTGCAAGCGTGCAGCCCGGCCACAAACCAGGACGTTTCACTGAATGGCCGGCCGGCGCAAAGGGAAGCCGGCAGTTTAGACCTCGGCCGCCATTCAGCGAAACATGTCTCGCTGAATGGCGGCCGAGGGGCAAGCTAAAGTGCCGGCATGACTTTGAAGTGCCTGCTTGCCTTCTGCGCCGGCCCGCGACAATGTCTGGACTCAGAGGAGATATTGTGGCCTGAAGAATTTGCAGAGAAGCCTCAGCAAACATGAGCATTCGACCAACCACATACATAGTCAGATCACACTAAAAACGTTCGGCATATCCAGGATAGACATAGCTTTAGACGAACAACGCAGACTCAATATCAGCATCCACAATGCTAAGGTAAAGGAAAACGGAGAGATTTTAAAAGATCTCATCGAAGCCACCTGCTTCCTCGCCAAAGAGCAGCTGGCATTTTGTGGAAATGACGAAAGTACAGACTCTACCAATTGTGGAAACTATGTTGAACTCTTACATTCTTATGCTAAGAAAGATGACAGGCTAGCTAAACATTTGAAAACATCCACTGTATTTTCCGGCTTGTCAAACAGAATACAGAATGATTTAATTGAAGCAGTCAGTGATGTCATTAGAAATGACATTAAAAAAGAGATCAGTGCAACTCCATTTGTTGCTGTAGAAGTAGACGAGACCACAGATGTCACAAACCAAGCTCAGATTTCTGTCATACTGCGGTATGTGGCTATGACTGATGCCAAATGTGAGGTGAAGGAGGCGTTTTTGGGATTTGATGATGTGAGTGAGGACAGACGTGCTCCCGCAATTGCTGAGTATATCCTGAGAGTGTTGGAGATGTATGACTGTGTTGGAAAGCTTGTAGCTCAGACCTACGATGGGGCCGCTGTAATGGCATCAGAACTTAATGGCGTGCAAGCTAAAAGAAAAGAAAAAGTGCCCGAAGCCATGTTCACACACTGTTATGCACACAAGCTGAACTTGGTGCTTTTGCATTCAGCAAAGTGCATGCCGGAGTGTCGCACATTTTTTAAAACAGTTGAGGGACTAGCGTCATTTTTCAGCAAGTCCACAAAGCGCACTCACTTGCTGGATGATGATGTTAAGCGCCGTTTACCCAGAGCAGCGCCCACAAGATGGAGTTCTAACTCTAGGCTGGTGCAAACAATAAGCATGCACCACAATGATCTGCGTGCGTTATTTCATGTCATTGTAGAAAATCCTGACAACTGGGACAATGACACACTAATGATGGCAGCAGGATACGATCGGTGGCTGTCAAAACCATCAACATGCTTTCTCCTTATGGCATATGAGGACATTTTCAATGAAACTGACACACTTTTTAAAGTACTGCAAAACAAAGTGATGGACATTGAATATTGTCTTGCACGCATCCGTGACACCTTTACAGCTCTTGAGCGCATGAAACTGGAGTTCAACAGTTTATATGACCGATTTGAGAAGAAATGCAGCTCACTTGGCCTGACAGGGACTGGACGTAGAGAGTCGATTATATCTGAACAAAAACCAGTCTTTTGTAACATTTTGGAGAACATAAACCATCAAATGCAGGCTAGGTTTGATCATTTTGGTGAGTTGACTTTCCTTGGTTTGGTGGATTGCACAAAATTTAGTGAAATGTCCCAACGTTTTGATGACACGAAACTGCAGAGCCTTTCAAAATATGCCAGATTTTTTGACTTTGTGAAACTGAAGGTGGATTTCGTTGGACTGTACAGCTCACAAGTGATCAGGGATACATGTAAATCTCCTGCACAGCTTCTTAACTTTTTGGCCCAGAAAGATCTCATTCAGACTGTTCCTCAGGCCACAAAGTTGCTCCAGCTTGTGCTCACTGTTCCAGCTACGACAGTATCAGTGGAGCGGTCATTCTCAGCACTGAAGAGACTAAAAACATATAGTCGGAACAAGACCAATCAAGGACAACTGTCTTCCCTGGCGATGATCGCCATTGAGACAGAGAGACTTTTAAAATTAAAAGATAACGAAAAATTCTACGAGCAAGTCACAGATGCCTTTCTTCAGAAGGAGCGGCGGATGGACTTCATTTATAAATAATGGTAAGACCCATAATAACTTCATTTTTTTGTGTCAATTAAATGTGCTTTTTTGTGTACTACAGTATGTGTAAAAAATGCTGATATGAGACCTCAAAGATAACCATTTAATTGCTGCCAATCAAATATTGGTTAAGATAATTTGTAGGGTTTTAATGTTTGTAAATCTGATTGTGATAACATCAGTGCCTCACCAGCCATAAACCTCACCGCACGTCACTGCCCCCAACACTGGTTATGGGCCCAGTGTACCCAGAGTGCCAGTTGCAGCGTTAAGAGAGTGGAGTTGCTACACACGTTGTAGTTTTCCACACATTTGGTTAGTCAGATATACCTGGGAATATGGCACAAGGACAAACTCTGAATTTATCGTTGGTCACCCGGCTGGATGGCACAAACTACATATCCTGGTCCGCAAAACATAGCTTGCTATTGTGTAGTGAAGGGCTGTGGGACGTAGTACAAACCCCACCGGATATCACTTCCTGGGATGCAAATGATGATGATGATGCAAAGAAGATTGCACAGTTCCAGAGAAGGAATAAATGGACGTTATGCATTATTGGTCTAACCAACAACTGAGTCATATCCGAGGTGAAAATTCTGCTGCTAAATGTTGGGACAATTTAAAGAAATTATATGTTCGAGACTCTGTGGGTGCCCATATTAATATTACAAGAAAACTCTTTAGAACATGGCTCACCAAGGGTGGTAACATGTTAGCACATCTGAATTATATGAAACAGGTGTTTCAAGAGCTACATGAGAAAGAGTCAATTTTTTTGGAGCAGCACTAAGTTTATATTATTCTCTCATCATTTGATGAAAGCTACGACGATTTTGTAACATTTTTTGAAGTTACCCCTAACAGACACCTTCCTTAAGAAATATCTGCCTTGCATCAGGGTTCTAGAACACAAGGGCACTGAATGTTCACAGACTTTGGTTTGTGCAGATTGGTATTGCATGTTCATAGAAGAATGATTTTCATATTTTGGCTAAAACCCAGAAGGAGGCCTGATATACAGAATATCTTCCCCTATCATGTATTCAGACAATACCTGAAGAGAGCTACCAGCAAATCAGAAGTAGTTCCCCAATATAAATAAAGTACAAAACACAGAAGGAAGGAACTTTGAAGATCTTTTTGTCCCACCTTCTGCTCAATCAGGAGACCCTACACTATTTTAAATAAATGGCTGTCCAGTTTCTTTTTATAAGCCTCCAGTGATGGAACACCCAGAAGTTCTGAAGGCAAGCCTTTTCACTGGTTGATTGCTCTCACTGTCAAGAAAGTTATCTTTGTTTTTAGGTTGTTTCTTTATTTCTCTTGGTTAGTTTACATCCATTGCTTCTTGATTGTTTTCTGATGCTTTGGAAAAGAGGTTGAACCAGGGGTGGAATCCAGCAGGTTCTGGCAGGTTCTGGAGAACCGGTAGCGGAAATTTTGAGTAGTTTGGAGAACCGGCAGATGCCATCTCTGTCTCGTCCCAGAGTGGGATGGGAATGGAGATTTTGCAGTATCCTTTCCTGCCACGCCGACCAAGCCCTGCCCACCACACCTTACCATTCTCTCCAGTCCAGCTCCTCTTTTGTCCTCCATTGTCCCCTTTTCCTTGTCAGGACTAAGAAAAAATGTATGGGGGTGCCAGGGTCTATATCAGTGGTGGGATATGTCTGGTACGCCCTGGTACGGGTGTACCGGTGCCTGTTGGAAGCACCAGGTACCATTCTGGTACGGTGCTCCAGAGGGCCTTCCCACCCGCCCATGATCCTTACCTGTATTTAAACTGTTCAGAGCTTCCGTGCACGGAGCTTATGGCACCTGCACAATGCTCTGCCAAGCAGCTGGAGCTTTGTGGAGGCATCACGGAGCATTGTGGGCAGTAAGTACGAATGTGTGCATTGCACACATGTGCTGTGTACATTCATGTGGTGGACGCCCAGCCCTGTTTCATCGTACCAGTTGCAACAGGATCCTGAACCCACCACTGGTCTGTATGCTTGTGTTTGTGTGTCTGAGATACGTTTCTCTATATAAGAATTGTCAGGGGATATAGATGGAGGTCAGTCAATGTTTAAATGCAAGCAATATATTATGCAGGCAAGTAATTTAAATTAGTCATTAAGTTAAGTCCTTCATTATTTTTGTGCTGGTTCTTCTTTTTCCTCAAAGGTAGGTTCTGGGGAGGGCATGTTTATCAACAGCAATTATAGCCAAATGATGAGCAAGTATTGATTTAATCACCTCAAAGCCACCAGCAATCATTTATAGTTAGTTTATCATCCCCAAGAGATAAATGTGAAACCAAGAGAGATTGCTTTTCAGTATAATTGGGTTTGGGGGGGGGGGGGGCAACTCTTCCTTTGGAAATCAGGCTGATGTCCCAGATTGTATTCAGACATTTAAATTACTTCAGATCACTTTTGCTGTTACTGCTTTTTTTCTTTTCTTTCCTGAGTTGTAATTTTTAATATTCTCAAGGTTGATTTTATGTTTTTTAGATTTACCATGACTATTGTAAATTGTCCCACAGATGGTATTCATCATATAAACTCCCAGCATTTGGGTTGCTTGCAATGTGACACAAATACAATAAATAAACTTTGGGTGAAGGAAGATATCTGTATGTTTCACAGAAATGTATGTTTATCATTTATCTGCTCTTTCTTCTGCGGATGATTATCTTACCTACACCGCCGCAGGTTAACTCTGCCCACAGTTGGTATTAATCATGAATGGCTGAAGGTTTCCTCAACATTCCATCCTTTTGAGGTTGGTAAAATGAGGACCCAGACTATTAGGGGCAATATGCTGACATTGTAAACTGCCCAGAGAGTGCTGTGAAGTACTATGAGGAAGAATATAAGCTAAAGTCCTACTAATTTCCTTCCTCAACTATTTATCCCCTTTTTTTCTAGCTGTACGTAATGTGTAATAACTGAATTAAAATAGCAGGCAAAAGGTTTAAAATTAATTTGGGAATCAGATTTGGCAGAAATAAATGATAATGATTGGAAAAATATTTGGAATAGAAGATTATAGAAGAATATGTTAGTTAGAGTTAAGGAAAATGGATGTAAAGTGATATGGGTGATACCTAACACCATGTAAATTAAATCAAATAGATGGTAAATATACAAATGTTTGTTGGGGGTGCAAGAAAGAGTTGTAACATATAAACATATGTGATGGGATTGTGATAATGCACAAAAGTATGGGACCAGGTGTTTAGAGAAATTAGAGCACAGTTGAATGTAAATCTAGAGATGTCACCGAGGATTGCATTATTGTTGCTGGTGGGAAAATGGGATATAAATGAAACAAAAAAGGAATTGATTGTAATTTTGATAATGGCAGCAGGAGTCAAGATGGCTAAATATTGGGGACAAAATTGGGTTATTCAAACAAATGAGTGGTATAATGAAATTTGGAGTTGTTGTGGCCCGGCAGGAGCCGTTGAAGCTGCCATCAGACTCCAACAGCAAGGGGCCCTATGAGTCAGCCCTGGAGGATGTGGAGGACCCTGGACAGGGTTCCGACTCTGAGCAGGGCGCAGAGAGACTGGTTGGCCACCAGGTGGAGCCTGAGCCTTGGATCAGTGGGGAGGAGACAAGAGAGTGATCCAGAAACCAACAGTGGGTTGTTCCGGGATGCACGCCATCGAAGGGCTACTTGGCGTCAAGAACAACTACGTAATTACAGGAGGTAATTACGCTCAGCTGATGCTCATTAAACTCCTCTCCAGACTATAAAAGAGACTGCTTGTGCCATACCCTTCTTGCAGAGGTCAACGCTTGGACTAAAGAGAAACAAACTTGGCAGGCTGGATTGCTGTCAGAGTTAGTCTGAATTGCTGCCAAGGTCTGTTGGACTTGCTGCCAAGGTCCTTATCTGTTTGTTTATTTGGCTTTCAGCCACTGAGAGTCTGGTCTTGTTATTAAAGGACATTCCATTTTACACTTGTCTCGGCTTTCGTTACTGGACGGAGGAGGAAGTCAGAACAGGAATATGGCAACCAATGATAAATTAACAACAGAAATTAAATGTGAAAAAGGATGATTAAAGTAAATAATAATAATGAAATATGGGAGTATTTTACAAAATCAATGTTGGTGGAAGACAAAGGGAATAAACCTACTCAAGAATATATGTTGTTTTGGGAGGGAGGAGCCAATGTCGTGACAAGATAGTTGTGTGGTCTCAATGCTCTGAGACCACAGCCAATACTTTTGCCACTGGGTGGTCCCAATGGACTTAAACCGTCCCGAAGAGACAGTGAACAGGAATATTATGTCTTGCTGATCTCGGGGATATCGCAAAATCCTTGAAAGAAGCAAGAGAAGATCTTCAAGATGGTAACAAAAATTCCAGCCACAAGATTGACAAAGTCGAGGTGGCCCAAAATGGAAGGATATGGAAAGAGAAAATGTTTTCAGCTGGTGAGGAATTTTTATTGTTTTAAAAATAGTCTACCTATAAAACCTCAAAAACCAATTTAAATTACAGAATAGAAGAACCAAGTGGCGGAATTGAATTTGGGATAGTTTTGGACAATGGTTATCTTACTTTTTAAATGTTATTTACATGGATTGAATCTATGCAAGCCTTTTGAAATGGATGGACTAAGTTTTCTTCTTCTCTCTTTGTGACTCTCTGTAATTCACTGATTAAAGTTTTCCTCTTTATCCCTGTGGCTATATACAAAAAGAAACTCTTTAAGAATGTTTACGCTCTTAAAAGTAGTAAAATACTCTTTGAATATTCAAAACAGAACGTTTCTTCTTTTCTTTCACGGATTGCTGACTTGGCGCCCCAAGGCTTCATTTTGGCTACACACTGATAAAAGAACGGACAAATGTCCCTTTGAAATTTGATCAGAGAGGAGAAATCTTTTAAGCTAAGGTTGCTGTGTTTGTCAAGAATGACACAATACCCAGAAAAAATAGAGGTTTTGACTTTGCAAGATATACTTTCAGAACTACAGAAATTATTAAATAAAGAAGAGAAACAATTGGAATACTTAGAGCACATAATAAGAAAATATGATGAAAAAATTGAAAATGTTCATCAAATGCAAAATGGGGTGATTGAAACTCAAAACACTGAAGTGGAAAATGAATATAAAGAGACCAACCTGCTGATATGTACGGTAATTGGTTTTTCCTGGAAATGGAAAGAATGGAATACAGAAAGATGAATTAAATGGAGAGGAAATCTACTTCAAGGGCCAAGATATAGAAGAAGATAAAATTATGGACCTAAAGAAAGAAATTCCACTAGCAAAAGTTTTGATAACACTGCTGACAATCAAAGACAAACCGAACAAGGAAACAGAAAGAGGGCATCAAGATTATATGAGAGATCTTACAAGCAAGGAGTTGCTAAGAGAAGTCAATACAAAGCTGATCAAGAAGATGACTAGAGGATTGATACCACAAATGGCAGAAGATATGATATTGTTTTGTTATTGGAAAGATACAGGTTGATAGATGGAAGAATATAACTTGAAACTAGTGAAACTTAGTGAAACTTAGTAATAATAGATATAATTAAATAAATAATTGATAATGATAATGTATACAATGTATTGTGTTATGATAAGTAATAACTGGATATGAATAGTGAATGGTACTTATGAAAGGAGGATTAGAAATCTTTTTGGATTATATACAAAGGTTAATAAAAAAGAACTAAATTAGATATAGTTAATTTTGATTATTAGGGGTAAAATGTTATGATATAGGATATAGTCAAATAAAGGGGGGATAATGTTGACAACCTATATATATGTATGGGTTCAATATAAGGAAACTAGATGAAAATTGCTAACAGCAATTTGGAAATGAGGATTAGAAAAGTCTGTTATTAAATATTATGGATGTTTAGCTAGAACAGGACATAAGGACTCAAGTGTTATTGGAGGGTTTTAGAAATATTAAATGAAATGCCAGTATGTGGTTATGTATTAAATCTGGTATATTTTATGATGAAGGACGTTTAAATAATTATAGTCAAATATAAATGGAGGTACAAGGGTAACATGTATAAATATTTGGGTTAAAATACTTGAGTTAATATGAATTATGTTTGATGACTGTGGAAGAGATGCACAAAACCCTTTTGTAGCCAACTGATACACTTTCTACTGTATGTAAGGAAGGAAACTTTTATGTGTTGTGTTTGTTTTGAAAAAATATATAAATATGAATATGAATATAAATATAAATATAAATATAAATGCATGTGTGTGTGTGTGTGTGTGTGTGTGTGTTGTTTTGGAAGGGATAAGGGCACAAATGAAACACTTTGCTTACACGTGTTTTCTTTCATACTTTTAGATTTCTAATTGCTATTTCGGTTAGTTAGCAATTGATAAAATAAATCCGACGTGAAAAAGTATTTGAAGTCTTCTTGATTTTAATTGTAAATTTATTCAATCCTGCATATTCTAATATTTATTCATTTTTATATCTTTGTTTTCTCCACTGTTGTGCAAACACAATTCCAGCAGCTGTTAACATGTGTAAAATTAATATGTATTCCCTTTGAAATACAAGTAGTAAGTAGTAAGCTACTTACCTTCTGTAAGTAGCTCTTTTATTATTTTGTGTACTTATTTTAATCTTATTTAAGTAGTAAGTGCACAAAATAATAATTTTCCATTTTTATATCTTCTTTTTGTATCATCCATTGAGGCAAAGAATTCAGTGACAGTGTCTTGGCCACTGCCATCTGGTCACATGATGCCAAGCAGCTTCCACCTGGTCATATGGCCAGCAAGCCACATCCACAAAGCAGGCCACACCTGCAGAAGAGGTTCCAAAAAGTTTGAAACTCAAGCGTCTACAGAAATTTCAGAAGCTCTGAAAGTAAGGAGGGGGACAAAGATGACTCTCAAAGAAAACATAAGGGGAATGAAAGAAAAAACGTATGAGTTTGAAATTCAAAAGGAAGTGTCTACAGAAATTTCAGAAGCTCTGAAGGTAAGGTGGTGGCTGAAGGTGACTCTCAAAGAAAAAATAAGAGGGGAAAAAAGAGAAAACTCAAGAATTGGAGATTCTGTAAATTGCCCAGAGAGTGCTGCGAAGCACTATGGGGAATAATATAAGCTAAAGTCTTACTATGTTCCTTCCTAAACTGTTTATCCCCTTTTTTTTCTAGCTATAAGTAATGTGCAGTAACTGAATTAAAAGAGCAGGCAAAAGGTTTAAAATTAATTTGGGAATCAGATTTGGCAGAAATAATGATAACGATTGGAAAAATATTTGGAATAGAAGATTATAGAAGAATATGTTAGTTAGAGTTAAGGAAAATGGATGTAAAATGATATGGGTGATACCTAACACCATGTAAATTAAATCAAATAGATGGTAAATATACAAATGTTTGTTGGAGGTGCAAGAAAGAGTTGTAACATATAAACATATGTGATGGGATTGTGATAATGCACAAAAGTATGGGACCAGGTATTTAGAGAAATTAGAGCACTGTTGAATGTAAATCTAGAGATGTCACCGAGGATTGCATTATTATTGCTGGTGGGAAAATGGTATATAAATGAAACAAAAAAGGAATTGATTGTAAATTTGATAATGGCAGTAGGAGTCGAGATGGCTAAATATTGGGGACAAAATTGGGTTATTCAAACAAATGAGTGGTATAATGAAATTTGGAGTATGGCAACAAATGATAAATTAACAGCAGAAATTAAACTTGAAAAAGGGATGATTAAAATAAATAATAATGAAATATGGGAGGATCCAGTGGAAACAGGTGGCATTCCCTACTGTAACTCTGACCCAAAACCATTAATCACAAATATCTGAGTGATCTCATAAAATCAGTTCATTATTTATAAAAGAGGCCACTACCTATATGGATGCCATGGTTCTATGATGTCAGGAATCTGGTTTTATGATGTCAGGTAAACTGATGTCACAGCAGTGGCATTCTCCTGCAGCCTGGAATAACATGTGGTTGCTTAGTAACCACATAGAAACCACATAGTCAACATTTGTTGACTGCAATATTCCAAGGCATCCCTCACTTGGGTAAAATGAACAAGAGGGGTTGGGCATCATAAGATGCATTCTCCCTCTGCAAACCCAATTTTCCTGGCTGGAATTCTGGAGTATTTTGGAAGATTGGATGGATTAAAAATTAATTGTAGAAGAAATAACACATCTCCAAGTTATGACAACCTACATATTCAGCAGACACTTGGTAATTCCACTGAATTTCTTTGGTCTCAATTTTAAAATTATGGAGTAGATTAACTAAATCAAATCCTCATGAATATTTGGATGAAAGGGGATCTCATGAAAATCTGCTGAAAACACTGTAGAAATCATCCAATGTCCTACAAGTGGCACCCAAAGCAAAAATAACCAAAAAGGAAGAGACTCAAGAGTTGGAAGGCCAAAAGGATTTAAAATCCCTGAAAAAAACAAGAAAAGGTCTTCAAACTAGTGACAAAAGACAGCTTAGGCTGATGAAGTGAGGATGGATGGCTATGGAACGGAAGGGAACAGAAAGTGTGATCATCTGGGGAATTCTGTTTTGGAAAAAAAAACTGCCCCAAAGAATCTCTTTTTTATGCTAAACTAAACTCTTAACCAGAAGTCAGCGGCGGAATTGATCTCCATTGTTTTGTTTTGGTGAGTATGCTTTTCTTCTTGTAACTATTGAAATGCTTCTCGCAACTTTTTCTCTCTCCCCCCCCCCCCCCCCCCCCCCGCTTTAAGTGAACAGACCGGTTTTTCTTCTTCGGCTCCTCCCTGCCTTATTTTTCAACTCAAGGACTAAAATCTCCCTCTCTATTTTAACAAAAATTGTCTATTATTTGCTATTAAACTCCATTTAAGAACTTTGTCCCTCCTAAATCTGAGTCAACACAAGAAATACTAATTTTGCTGCTTGGAAGCTTAATTTCTTCATGCTTCAAAGCTCTGTAACTAAAAGTGATAAGAGTCAAGGCCATAAATTGTTTACCACAGCTGTCTCTTGAGAGCCTTATTGGTACTGGGAGAAGGAAAAAAATCAGAACCTCTCTCTTGTGAAACAAGGGGAACAAAAGAAACAAGCTTCACATAAAATGGCTGAAAAAAGGAAGAAGGCTGAAAGGCGACTAGTTCCTCTGAAGAATAATAATAAGCTACAAGTTGCAACCAAGGCAAAAATAACAGAAAACACAAAATTCATGAATTGGAGATTGAGAAAAAAATAGTTAAAGGAATTTGAGAAACTATCAGTGAAATAAGGCTCAGGACAAAAAACACTTTAAAAAGATTAAAGTGGCCTTAAAGAAAAGTACAGGATGATCAGAAGGATGGAAAAAATCCAAGGGAACAGGATTTTTTAAAATATGTTTTGTGCTATCCCAACAGTATATAGTTAATGTAGGAATTAAGAGCTGTCTCCTTTAAGAAACTACTTCATGTAACTACCTTATGGGACATGTAGGCAGAACTGCCTTGTGGGAAATGTAGTTTCATAACATGTGACCACATCTGTGTTCCCTGATTGGGCAGTGAGTTAATCTGCCCGGGAAAAGTGATTTATTACTGGTCATTCTCTGAATCCCTTTGTCCAGAAGAAAACAGCAGCATGGGTTAGAGGAAATTAATGTCTTTTTACACTACGTGATTGGACTTATCATGGAAAGTCAGAAGAATATTAACACTGAACTATAAATTTTGCTATTAAGGATGCCTGATAATAAACTTATCTAAAAAGAATGTCCTAAGCGTGGAGTTAACTGGCTGCCCGAGCGGACCTCATAGCCCAGGGCAGGACATGTTTACTAAGAAACAGATGACAATTTGCAGAAATCCATGGAAAACCTCAGTGAGGGCAAAAAAAAAGTGCTTCATATACAATAGTTAAACAATGGTAGATCTGTGCAGGGTGACAAGTAGCTCTGAAGGCTAAGAGATTGTCGAAGGTGACTATCAAACAAAAAATAGAGAGCACAAGGAGGAAACTCATGAATTGGAGATTCAAATGGGAGCATGTCTTGAAATTTCAGAAGCTCTGAAGGTAAATAGGTGGCTGAGGGTGATTCTAAAAGAAAAAAGAATAGGAAAAAAAAGAGAACACTCAAGAGATTCAAACAGAAGGGTGTATAGAAATTTCAAAAACTCTGAAAGTTAAGTGGTGGCTGAAGGTGGCTTTCAAAAAACATTAGAATACACAAGGAGGAAACTCATGAATTGGAAAATCAAAAGGATGCGACTACTGGAATTTCAGAAGCTCTGAAGGTTAAGAGGTGTCCGAAAGAGACTCTCAAAGAAAAAAATAAGAGGAAACAAAGAGAAAACTCAAGAGTTGGAGATTCAAACGGAAGCAGGTATAGAAATTTCAGAAGATCTGAAGGTAGGAGGTGGCCGAAGGTACTCTAAAAGAAAATATAAGAGGAAGCAAAGAGAAAATTCATCAGTTGGAGATTCAAAAGGAGGTGTCTACAATAGATTTAAGAAGCCCTGAAGGTTAAGAAATGCTGAAGGTGACTCTCAAAGAAAAAATAAGAGGAAACAAAGAGAAAACTCATGAGTTGGAGATTGAAAAGGAAGAGTCTACAGATATTTCAGAAAGTCTAAAGGTTAAGGGGCTGAAGGTGACTCTCAAAGAAAAAATAAGAGGATACAAAGAGAAAACTCATGAGTTGGAGATTCAAAAGGAAGCATCTACAGAAATTTCAGAAGCTCTGAGGAGGAGCCAATGTAGCGATGTGATGGTCTCAATGCTCTGAGACTACAGCCAACACTTTTGCCATTGGGTGGTCCAAATGGACCTAAACCGTCCCAAAGAGATGGTGAAAAGGAAGAATATGTCTTGCTGATCTCGGGGATATCGCAAAATCCTTGAAAGAAGCAAGAAAAGTTTTTCAAGCCGGTGACAAAAAATCCAGCCAAGGCTGACAAAGTCGGGGCGGCTCGAAAACGGAAGGATACAGAAAGAGAAAATGTTTCCAGCTGGTGAGGAATTTTTATTGTTTTAAAAAAGAGACTGCCTATAAAAACTCAAAAACCAATTTAAATTAAAGAATAAAAGAATCAAGCGGCGGAATTAATTTTGGAATGGTTTTGGACAGTGGTTATCTTACTTTTTAAATATTATTTTCATGGATTGAATCTATGCAAACTTTTTGAAACAGATGGATTAAGTTTTCTTCTTCTATCTTCACTTTGTGACTCTCTGTAATTTACAGACTAAAGTTTTCCTCTTTTATTGCTGTGGGTATTTTTCATTTAAAGATTGGACCTCTTTTTCTAATTCGAAATACAAAAAAGATACATTCTTTAAAATTCTTTAATAGTGTCTCCGCTCCGGAGACTGGGAGGTTTTGTTGATCAGAGTTTTGTGTATTCAAAAGGGAATGGTTTTTTTCCCCACAAATTGCTTTGACTTTGCACCACAAGGTTTTACTGTTTGGCTACAGACTGATAAGAGCGCACAGATGTCCCTTTGAAGTATGTTTTCGACCAGAGAGAACTGAGAACAGTGTCCATTGTGAATCTATGCTTTAATTTTGTTGATCTTTCAAGCTAGAGTAGCTGTGTTTGTCACAATGACACAATCTTAAGGAAAAATAGAGGTCTTGACTTTGCAAAATATATTTTCAGAACTACAAAAAATATCAAATATAGTAGAGAAAAAACTGGAATACCTAGAGCACATTACAAGAAAATATGATGAAAAAATTGAAAATGTTCATCAAATGCAAAACGGGGTGATTGGAACTCAAAAAAATGAAGTGGAAAATGAATATAAAGAGACTAAACATGCTGATATCTATGATAATTGGTTTGTTCTTGAAAATGGAAAGAATGGAATACAGAAAGAGGAATTCAATGGAGAGGAAATCTATTATAAAGGTCAAGATATAGAAGAAGATAAAATTAAAGAACCTATGGACTTAAAGAAAGAAATTCTATTAGCAAAAGTATGGATAATACTGCTGACAATCAAAGACAAACTGAATAAAGAAACAGAAAGAGGGCATCAAGATTATATGAGAGATCTAATAAGCTAGGGGTTGCTAAGAAGAGTCCATACAAACTGATCAAGAAAATGATTAGAGGATTTGGAAGCACAAATGGCAGAAGATATGAGATTGTTTTGTTATTGGAAAGATACAGGTTGATAGATGGAAGAATATAACTTAAAATAGTTAAACATTGAAATTTAGTGATATTAAATTTAGTTAAATAAATAATGAGAATAATGTATACAATGTGTAGTGTTATGATAAGTAATAATTGGATATGAATATTGAATGGTACCCATGAAAGGAAGATTAGAAATCCTCTTGGATTATATACAAAGGTTAATAAAAAAGAACTAAGTTAGATACAGTTAAGTTTGATTATTAGGGGGGAAATGTTATGATACAGGATATAGTCAAATAAAGGAGGGATAATGATGACAACATGTATGTATGTATGTATGTATGTATGTATATATGTGTACAATATCAGAAAACTGGATGAAAATTGCAAACAGTGATTTGGAAAGGAGGATTAGAAAAGTTTGTTATTAAATATTATGGATGTTTAGCTAGAATAGGACATAAGGATTCAGTGTGATTGGAGGATTTTAGAAATATGAATTGAAATGCCATTATGTGGCTAACTATTAAGTCTTGGTATATTTTATGATGAAGGAAATTTAAATAATTATAGTCAAATAAAAATGGAGGTATAAGGGTAACATGTATAAATATCTGACTTAAAATACTTGAGTTAATATGAATTATGCTTGATGACTGTGGAAGAGATGCACAAAAGCCATTTGTAACCAACTCATACACTTTCTACAGGATGTAAAGAAGGAAGATTTTATGTGTTGTGTTTGTTTTGAAAATAAAAATAAATTATATTTAAAAAAAAATTTCAGAAGCTCTGAAGATTAAGAGGCGCTGAAGGTGACTCTAAAAAAAAAAAGAACACAAAGACAAAACTCATGTGTTAGAGTGTGAAAATGAAGCATCTACAGAAAACTCTTATGCTCTGAAGGTTAAAAGGGGCTGAAGATGACTCTCAAAGAAAAAATAAGAGGAAACAAAGAAAACTCAAAAGTTGGAGATTCAAAAGGAAGTCTACAGAAATTTCAGAAACTGTGAACGTTAAGAGGGGCTGAAGATGACTCCCAAAGAAAAAATAAGAGGAAACAAAGAAAACTCATGAGTTGGAGATTCAAAAGGAAGCATCGACAAAAATTTCAAAAGCTCTAAATTTAAAGAAGCTCTGAAAGATAAGAGGGGCGGAAGGTGATTCTGAAAGAAAAAATAACAGGATACAAAGAGAAAGCTCATGAGTTGGAGATTCAAAGGGAAGCATCTAATGAAAACTCAGAGGCTCTAAAGGTTAAGAGGGGCTGAAGATCTCAAAGAAAAAAATAAGAGGAAAAAAAAACTCATAAGTTGGAGACTGAAAAGGAAGCATCTACAGAAACCTCAAATGCTCTTAATGTTAAAAGGGACTGAAGGTGATTCCCAAAAAACAAAATAAGAGGAAACAAAGAGAAAACTCATCAGTTGGAGATTCAAAAGGAAGCATCTAGAGAAATTTCAGAAGCTCTGAAGGTTAAGAGGGGTTGAAAGTGACTCTCCAACAAAAAATAACAGGATTCAAAGAGAAAACTCATGAGTTGGAGATTCAAAAGGAAGCATCTAGAGAAATTTCAGAAGCTCTGAAGGATAAGAGGGGCTGAACGTGACTCTCAAAAGAAAAATAAGACGACACAAAGAGAAAACTCATGTGTTGGAAATTCAAAAGGAAACATCTACAGAAACCTCATATGTTTTGATGTTAAAAGGGGCTGAAGGTGATTCTCTAAAAAAAATAAAAGGAAACAAAGATAAAACTCATGAGTTGGAGGTGGAGATTCAAAAGGAAGCATCTAGAAAAATTTCAGAAGCTCTGAAGGTTAAGAGGGGCTGAAAGTGACTCTCCAAGAAAAAAATAACAGGATTCAAAGAGAAAACTCATGAGTTGTATATTCAAAACGAACATCTAGAGAAATTTCAGAAGCTGTGAACGTTAAGAGGGGCTGAAAATGAATCTCAAAAAAAAAAAAAAAACAGGAAACAAAGAGAAAACTCATGAGTTGGAGATTCAAACAGAAGAGTCTAAAGATATTTTACAAGCTCTGAAGGTTAAGGGGGGCTGAAGATGACTCTCAAAGAAAAAATAAGAGGAAACAAAGAAAACTCATGAGTTGAAGATTGAAAAGGAAGCATCTACAGAAACCTCAGATGCTCTTGATGTTAAAAGGGGCTGAACGTGAATCTCAAAAAAAATAACAGGAAGCAAACAGAAAACTCATGAGTTGGAGATTCAAACAGAAGAGTCTAAAGATATTTCACAAGCTCTGAAGGTTAAGGGGCCTGAAGATGACTCTCAAAGAAAAAATAAGAGGAAACAAAAAGTAAACTCATGAGTTGGAGATTCAAAAGGAAGCGAATAGAGAAATTTCATAAGCTCTGAAGGTTAAAATGGGCTGAACGTGACTCTCAAAAGAAAAATAGGATGAAACAAAGAGAAAACTCATGTTGGAGATTCAAAAGGAAGCATCTAGAGAAATTTCAGAAACTCTGAAGGTTAAGAGGGGCTGAAAATGAATCTCAAAGAAAAATAAGAGGAAACAAACAGAAAACTCATGAGTTGGAGATTCAAACAGAAGAGTCTAAAGATATTTTAGAAGCTCTGAAGGTTAAGGGGGGACTGAAGATGACTCTTAAAGAAAAAAATAAGAGGAAACAAAAAGAAAACTCATGAGTTGGAGATTCAAAAGGAAGCGTCTAGAGAAATTTCAGAAGCTCTGAAGGTTAAGATGGGCTGAAGGTGACTCTCAAGGAAAAAATAAGAGGAAACAAGAGAAAACTCATAAGTTGGAGATTGAAAAGGAAGCATCTACAGAAACCTCATATGTCTTGATGTTAAAAGGGGCTGAAGGTGATTCTCCAAAAAAATAAAAGGAAACAAAGATAAAACTCATGAGTTGGAGATTCAAAAGGAAGCATCGACAAAAATTTCAAAAGCTCTAAATGTTAGGAATGGCTGAAAATGACTCTCAAAGAAAAATAAAGGAAACAAGAAAAAGCACGTTAGTGGGAGATTCAAAAGGAAGCGTCGAGAGAAATTTATAGAAGCTCTGAGAGATAAGAGGGGCGGAAGGTGATTCTGAAAGAAAAAATAACAGGATACAAAGAGAAAGCTCATGAGTTGGAGATTCAAAGGGAAGCATCTAGAGAAATTTCAGAAGCTCTGAAGGTTAAGAGGGGCTGAAAGTGACTCTCCAACAAAAAATAACAGGATTCAAAGAGAAAACTCATGAGTTGGAGATTCAAAAGGAAGCATCTAGAGAAATTTCAGGATCTCTGAAGGTTAAGAGGGGCTGAACGTGACTCTCAAAAGAAAAATAGGACGAAACAAAGAGAAAACTCATGTGTTGGAGATTCAAAAGGAAGCATCTAGAGAAATTTCAGAAACTCTGAAGGTTAAGAGGGGCTGAAAATGAATCTAGAAAAAAATAACAACAGGAAACAAACAGAAAACTCATGAGTTGGAGATTCAAACAGAAGAGTCTAAAGATATTTTAGAAGCTCTGCAGGTTAAGATGGGCTGAAGGTGACTCTCAAGGAAAAAATAAGAGGAAACAAGAGAAAACTCATAAGTTGGAGATTCAAAAGGAAGCATCTACAGAAACCTCATATGTTTTGATGTTAAAAGGGGCTGAAGGTGATTCCCCAAAAAAATAAAAGGAAACAAAGATAAAACTCATGAGTTGGTGTTGGAGATTCAAAAGGAAGCATCTAGAGAAATTTCAGAAGCTCTGAAGGTTAAGAGGGGCTGAAAGTGACTCTCCAAGAAAAAAATAACAGGATTCAAAGAGAAAACTCATGAGTTGGAGATTCAAAATGAACATCTAGAGAAATTTCAGAAGTGAATGTTAAGAGGGGCTGAAAATGAATCTAAAAATAAATAAATAAGAGGAAACAAAGAGAAAACTCATGAGTTGGAGATTCAAACAGAAGAGTCTAAAGATATTTTACAAGCTCTGAAGGTTAAGGGGGGCTGAAGGTTACTCTCAAAGAAAAAAATAAGAGGAAACAAAGAAAACTCATAAGTTGGAGATTGAAAAGGAAGCATCTACAGAAACCTCATTTGTCTTGATGTTAAAAGGGGCTGAAGGTGATTCTCCAAAAAAATAAAAGGAAACAAAGATAAAACTCATGAGTTGGAGATTCAAAAGGAAGCATCGACAAAAATTTCAAAAGTTCTAAATGTTAGGAATGGCTGAAAATGACTCTCAAAGAAAAATAATGGAAACAAGAGAAAAGACGTTAGTGGGAGATTCAAAAGGAAGCGTCGAGAGAAATTTATAGAAGCTCTGAGAGATAAGAGGGGCGGAAGGTGATTCTGAAAGAAAAAATAACAGGATACAAAGAGAAAGCTCATGAGTTGGAGATTCAAAGGGAAGAATCTACAGAAAACTCAGAGGCTCTAAAGGTTAAGAGGGGCTGAAGATCTCAAAGAAAAAAATAAGAGGGGGAAAAAAACTCATAAGTTGGAGACTGAAAAGGAAGCATCTATAGAAACCTCAGATGCTCTAAATGTTAAAAGGGGCTGAAGGTGATTCTCCAAAAAAATAAAAGGAAACAAAGAGAAAACTCATGAGTTGGAGATTCAAAAGGAAGCATCTAGAGAAATTTCAGGATCTCTGAAGGTTAAGAGGGGCTGAACGTGACTCTCAAAAGAAAAATAAGATGACACAAAGAGAAAACTCATGTGTTGGAGATTCAAACAGAAGAGTCTAAAGATATTTTAGAAGCTCTGAAGGTTAAGGGGGGGCTGAAGATGATTCTCAAAGAAAAAATAAGAGGAAACAAAAAGAAAACTCATGAGTTGGAGATTCAAAAGGAAGCGTCTAGAGAAATTTCAGAAGCTCTGAAGGTTAAGATGGGCTGAAGGTGACTCTCAAGGAAAAAATAAGAGGAAACAAGAGAAAACTCATGTTGGAGATTGAAAAGGAAGCATCTACAGAAACCTCATATGTCTTGATGTTAAAAGGGGCTGAAGGTGATTCTCCAAAAAAATAAAAGGAAACAAAGATAAAACTCATGAGTTGGAGATTCAAAAGGAAGCATCGACAAAAGGAATGGCTGAAAATGACTCTCAAAGAAAAATAAAGGAAACAAGAGAAAAGACGTTAGTGGGAGATTCAAAAGGAAGCGTAGAGAGAAATTTAAAGAAGCTCTGAAAGATAAGAGGGGCGGAAGGTGATTCTGAAAGAAAAAATAACAGGATACAAAGAGAAAGCTCATGAGTTGGAGATTCAAAGGGAAGCATCTACTGAAAACTCAGAGGCTCTAAAGGTTAAGAGGGGCTGAAGATCTCAAAAAAAAAATAAGAGGGGAAAAAAACCTCATAAGTTGGAGACTGAAAAGGAAGCATCTGTAGAAACCTCAGATGCTCTTAATGTTAAAAGGGGCTGAAGGTGATTCTCCAAAAAAATAAAAGGAAACAAAGAGAAAACTCATGAGTTGGAGATTCAAAAGAAAGCATCTAGAGAAATTTCAGAAGCTCTGAAGGTTAAGAGGGGTGAAAGTGACTCTCCAACAAAAAATAACAGGATTCAAAGAGAAAACCCATGAGTTGGAGATTC